>NC_020494.1:17176331-17274839 GCF_000184155.1 Fragaria vesca subsp. vesca | reverse complement strand
GTCAGGTGATGCTCTATCTTCCAGTAGATATCTATCTACATAGAAGACCAATCCTTTCAAAAATTTACAACAAAAGAACAGGAAAGGAAGTGCCATGGAGACATCAAGTGAAGAATCGGTCACATGTTACAATAGAGTAATTATTAATGAACAAAATGTTATACACTGACACATAACCCATAACTTCAATAACTTGAAAAACAAGATAAATAAAGATAACCGAGCACACAAAATTTAAACAGTGAAGTTATAAAAACAGGGGCACTAAGCTTTAAGTCCTGACCTGAAATTAGTAGAAACTGATCAGCAAGCTTTTGGAGAGCAATCCAAAACAAACCTGGAACCAAAAACCTCCACCCAAGGCAAGCTACATCATAAAGCAGTCGTAACATAATAGAAATCCTAAAAATTGATTAACCCGCGATATGAAATTAGAGAGAATCTAAAAAGAATCATCAAAAATCAATTCAAGCATTTGAGAAGTTCTGAAAGTGCAATTGACATCATATAAGAACTCTCTTTACTTCAAGTAGAATTAGATTCTGCCACAATCTATACAGCATAAGTAAATTTGTGAAACTGTAGTAGATAATCCTAAACTGCTCAAGTCATAAGATTCCTTTACAGCCTAAATAGATTTCCGCTTTCAAGATATCTCAGTACTCAATGTAGTATTTCTAGAGTTACACTTGCCCTGAATAAAATTGCAACTGGAATTATACATAAAAGTTATAAGAAACTAACCTTATTGATCTCATTTTTAGCTGGTTACGATCTGCATCTCCACCATTCTTCTTTTCCGACCTTTAAAAGAACTGCCATAGAATATGACATTAACTAATTGAATAAAAAAAGTAATCCAGTGTTGCTGAAGAGTGCGTTTAGAAAGCTCTTCCTTGCATATGTGAAGAATGCAACAGTATGAGACCTTGCAAAGAGTCACCATATTAGTCATTAACTTCACAAAGTTTATTCCTACTTACTGAAATTAATGCCCAGATACATCAATTGAAATCATCGCTATTGCAGTTCTGTCTTGAGCTTCTTCAGAAATAAATTGAAATCTGAAAGCTCCGCACAATCCAGAGCGAGGAGAGCGAGAGAGAGAGGAAAAAGTTTCAGTTGTGGTTCAACCACAGCGGAGAATGAAGCGATGGAATTTCAACAGGGATTTGATAATAGGGATTTGATAAAGTACACGGACATCCCAATCCCGATCAGAGGATGAAGAGAATCAAAACGGGTGAGATTTGATGATGTTGTGAATTCAAACGTGATCTTCAGAGAGAGAGAGAGAATTAGAGAGGAAGAAAGGAGGAAAAAAGAATGAGATGACTGGAAGTTTCAGGACTGATCTCCATCCACTTCGCTTTCTCTCTCTCTCTGGAAGACGCTAGAAGCTCAAACAGGTGGCAAGATCTCAGCGAGGCCCAACACTGTAGTTTGTGAACAGTAATTCGGGCGACGAAAAATAGATATATAGTAATTATGATTGAGAAGGCCTGGCCTGAGGTCACATATATTTCACACTTCAGTTGTTCCATAATCAACCGTACTGGTCACCTCTTTGTTTAGTGTGAAGTCGAATTTTAGTAGACAAACTTCTTTTTCTTTGGTCACTGAGTTTTGTTTTAACAATACTACCATAATATGAACCAAATGCCCCACATCTTTGTGTGGGCAATAGAGAATAGAGGTGTTGCATTTTCCCGTAAATGGCAAATGAGGGTATTAGTGAAGAAAGAGAGAAAATTGTCACATATATGAGATTCTATGAGATTGCAACACCCTTATTGCTCACACAAGATGTGTGGTCTTTGCTTCATATTGTGGTAGTTTGACATGGAAGTAATGAAACATCATAGAGAATCATCCTAAGAGAGACTCATTCTGAGTACATCTTTACTCGATCGATCAAGCTCAATCACTTCTTTTTCTTTCTTTTATCAAAGTGTTTCTAGTCAATAATATTTATGTCCCTCTTTTAATTAAAGTGTTTCTAGTACATCTTTACCAAGTTTAAGATGGTGAAACAAAATATGGCAGGTTAGAATTCTCCTACATTAACAAGTAATATAGTTAGGAAAGTAGTTAAAGAGGGTTAAGGTTAACTTAGCTAAACAAAACTTTCTCGCTGTTATACTTTCCTTCTTTTGTGAAGAACAATAACATTCCTAACAATTATATTCAAGTTTGTCATCAAATCTAACTCAACTTACCAAAACCTTCCTGTACGTACCATCGATCCTTCCCTTTCCGGAAGTAATGAACTTCCCAAAAAGTTAAGGAAACATAACTATATGCTTATAAAAGCACAACCGCCTCATCCTCCGTTACAGCTTACTCCAATACTTTTGTGTAAGCTAAGCCTCTTCTTCAACGAACAATGATGCCTCCGCAAGCCTGTAAGCTAGCCTCTTCAATGGCGACAATGACCTGCAAGCTAGCCTCTTCAATGACAACAATGCATCAGCAAGTTAGTAATGATCACATTACAAAAACTCTGAATCCTGCGGCCAAGCCCTTTTTGCCTCTGCATAGAGATTATTACTCAATGCCTTCCTCACTGCCATCTTATAACATCGCTCCGGCACCTCTTCTTCTTCCTAACTTCTACCAACCTTACATCCCATACTGTTACCTGCAGCCATGTCTTAATCAACCTCAACCTCAATGTTATACTGCCAATTTCTATAACCCTAGCTCTTTTGTTACCCCTCAGCTTTCTGGTCATGTTGCTCCTTGTTTCGTGCCGAATACAGGATGTCATTCTTCGGCTTCTAAGGACCCATTGAGGGCTAATATTCTCAAACAAATTGAGTACTATTTCAGTGATGAAAATCTGCAGCATGATAGGTACCTAATCTCGTTGATGGATGACAAAGGATGGGTTCCAGTATCTATCATCGCCACATTTAACAGGGTTAAAGCAATGTCTACATCTATACCTTTCATTCTTGATTCGTTGGTTGATTCTAGAATTCTGGAAGTCGAGGGTAACAAGATAAGGAGACGTGATGAGTGGCCAAAGTGGATTTCTTCTACTACAATAACCAAGCAAACAAATAAAGTTTCACCAGCTGAACAACAACCGGGACTTGAGATTGTCGTTCCCCAAGAAATACCTATCTCTGTTGGGAATACCAATGCGAATGGAGTGTTATCAGAGAAGATTCTGACTCCGATCTTAACCACATTGGCTGCTCCCCGAGGAGTAGAGTCTGCAAAAGAGTTTGCTCTTACTGAATCAAGTGAGCCTGTGTTGGAGGGACAAACTGAAGCCGGTGCGCATTGCACTAAGTCTATCAATGCAGCCAACTCTATACTTAGCACGCCAACTACGGCTACACCGATGAACCAACAAGGGAAAGTGGAGATTATGCCTCCATCTCTGCCATTTCGGCACGATACGGTGAAAGGAAAGGGACAGTTAGAGAGCTCATCATCTCCCAGGTACTTCAAGAAAGCTCAACTGATACGGCCATTGTTGGATTTTGAATTCGTTCGTGCTTATCTTGTAAAGGGTGATGAAGTGTTTGATGATGATAGATTCAGTGAGTATCGCCTGCAAACACAAAAGAAGAAACGAAAGGAGCTAGGAGAGGCTAAGTCTCCCCATATTACCTTCTCGGGCAGTTATCTTACTAGAAATAAAACAAGTACTATGAAGTTCAATCTCCAATTTATGTATGTCTAAGCTTTAGACTTTAGTAGCTTTATGTGGCATTAGTTTGTCGTTTGATCAATATAAGAGGTTTAGGTCCTATGTCCCCCTCTTTGTTCTTTCTCTTATTTTCATTAATAAATTCTAGACTTACTCGTATCTTCTAGTCTTCTACGATGAAATATTATGTGCAAGGGTGTTCTTTATTTTTTCAGTGCAATATATAAGTTGTAATTCCAACACCATTCCCTGACCAGTGTACATAATTAAGTAGCAACGACATGCCCTTAGACTGCAGCAAAAAGAAACCAGCAGCAAAGTTATCATTCTCAGAGAAGAGCGCGCACACAAGATTTCTGAACACTGCCTAGATAAGAACCTATATGAAGATGTCCATTTAGAACTCTTCCACATATGAATGTAAAACATATTAATGATTTATCGGTACTGGTTGTAAAAGATGGCATTAAAATCAAACACTACATGTATGCATGAGCGAGGTACTAGTGTGAGCTTTCCCCAGATTATAAAGCCTTCCCTTTTTCTACTACCTGCTAGTCCTACCTAGTCTCCAGACATCAAGTTGACCCCCAAAAAAGAAAAACAAAAAAAGGAAATAGAAACTAAAACAAATCGAGTCCCTTCTTGGAAATGGCTATGAAGGAAAGAAAGAGAACCCAAATGACTGGGACAACATTAGGTATACTCATCCTCTCTGGTTTTGTCACATGCATCTCATTTATACTTCAAACTAATACCAATTGTCCCTCTGATCATGACAGGAATGATGTATTGCAATAAGAACAAATCACATCCATACTGATGGGAGAGACAACAGATAATTCTCATAAATGCTTTCTATTAAATTGTTGATACACTCTAGATTACCTACAGGGAGCAAATACAAGAGAAAAAGAAACTAAAACCTGATCAGCAAACACCAGCCTAAAAGAGGTGGACTTAAAACTCTCTTCCAAATTAACCATGTACAAAACAGTTATTTAATATATATATATATATATTCCATTTCTGGAGCTCATCATGAATAAATAAAAGCTATCAATTTAAATTGTTTCCCATGTTCCTTGTTTCTATTCAGCAACCCCTATATATTGAGGGGTATATATATATAAAGGAGACCTCCATCACAAAAAGGAAGTTGCAGCCGGGTTTACAACTATGTGCCGAAGTGGGTTAGTGACATCACCTCCTCCTGCGTGCTTCACAAACTCTGCCGGAGAAAGAAAGGTGCCATGGCATACACACATTATTCTTACTTCCTCTCCCTTCGCATATCGGTATAGGATTCCTTCTATTTTTCTACCATTAGGACCGTCTCCTTTTGTGAAAACACAAGGCATGTCCTCCATGTGGTTCATCCTACTTTCCCTTCCTTTATCTTCAGAAGGAATAGGGGGCTTCTTGCGCATGCTTTCCATGACTGCCCTGGAAATTCTGTTGGCATGCTCAGGCGTCAATGACCCCAAAGAACGAAGGGTGGTGCCCTGATTGCTTTGTTGATCCTGGTTACTAGCAGGGCTTCTTGCTTCACCACAGCTGCTGGATCCTGTGATGTTAAGGGAAAACTATAAGGAAAATCAAGTAGCAGTCTGTCTTCTTTTGTTCCACCCCCTTCACCTGTCGTCGAATCTTATTAATTTCAAACTCACAAGATTGGCATTAGCAATTTGAAAAATCAGAAACTACTCCAATGTTGCAGTACATTAGATCCTTTCTAAACTACATAGAAACCAGTGGCACAACAATCTTGAGAGAGAAACAACAGAACCACAGACTATGACTGGTGCATTTAGCTAGATAACTGGTTCATGGTGCAATATCAGAGACAAACAACTTCCATATTTCTTTCGTAGCTTCCAGTCACAATTCTTATAAACCTCAATCCAACCAATATCTTTCATCTGGCAGAGGAAATGACAACATAAACCAAATTTTACAAGCATGTACAAATACATTTCCAACTTCAGTTTTAGAATCACCCTATATCATATTCACCGGGATACCTTAAGTTTACTCAAGTTAGAAATGAATAGCAGTACAATACTCTCACGATAACATACCAAAGAAAAGATGTTCCAACAGGAATGTTTTCAGTTTGAAACTTTAAATGGCAAGTTTAGGACCAAGAATTCCGGAGCTCTAACAACCAACCACATAAGCTAAGCTTTTGGCAAACTACTCCACAATGGGTATAGTAAGTTCAACCAACTTATAAATATGATGCTCCATTGATAGGAAAGAAATACTACTTTTCCCATACAGATCATGGTTGCCAAACTAAGACATTCTCTGATGTGTAAAGCGAAAGTTTAGGTACCTCATTCCATTAATAATCAGCCTCCTCACGTAAAATTGGAACCACTTTCTGAGAGGTAAACTAAACTGAACCGAACCTAACACAAGTCTTGAACTTTCACTCAATCCTAGTTCCCAACTTTTCTGAACAAACCAATTTTGCATTACACTCCACTAACAATTCTCATCGACCATGTGATTAAAACACCCAACCTACAACAAAGCACAAAAGAGGAGACCATATGGGAAACCTAAAGAAGCCATCTTCTAAATCAAGCACTTGTTCTAGTAGAGTCCATAATAAAATGAAAATTATGAAGCCAACTAACAAGCAAACTAGGACATAAAGCTCTTAGAACACATGATCAACCACCACCCAAGAACTAAATTCCATCCAAGAATTCATGAAATTCTCAAAAAAAAATTGAAAGGAAAAAAAAAGGTGATACCTTGAAGAGGTTTACTCTCCATTTCCGACAACCCGGACGAGCTTCCACCTTGTGACTCCACCGAGCCCTGAGAACTAGGCTGCAGCCCAAACCCCTGAAACCCACCCAAAATGTCATTTTTACCCTTCGCCGCTTGTCTCGCCGCCGTAATCGCCGCCCAAAACGGGTTAGTCCTCACCCCGGAATTGGGGCCCACCTCCTCTTCTTCCTTACTGTTCGAGCTCGTGCTATTCCTCTGCTTCTCCGACCTCCTCCGCTTCGCCGCCAACCGCCGCAGAGTCTGGAGCTCCTTCCTCTTCCTCCACTCCTCCTCCGTCTCCGTCGGCAGCGACGACGTCCTCATCAGCCCCGCGTACGACGCCAACGGAGCCGGAGCGGAAGAGTCGTCGTTGCTCTCTTCCCGAAAAAACGGCATGGTCACCGCAATCGAGGAAGATCGGACTAGCTTGGTCTTGTCAACCCCGAATCTGCCGCCCAAAGACAGGCCTAGATTAAGCTCCAGCTCCTCCTCCTCGTTTGTCACCTCCTCGTACTTCAACTGCGACGTGTCGTTGCTGCACATTAGTCTCTGCAGCAGATCTCTCGGGCACTTATCAAACGACGACAGATTCTCCACTGCTCGCCTCCTTCTCTCGCTGGCCTCCCCCATCTAAAAAAACGACACGCCGTTTCAGTCGGAGGTCATGACTACTGTGACTGACGACGACGAAGTAGAAGAACCCGGCGAGTTTTTTGGTGGGAGGAAAAACAGGGGAAAGAAGAAGAAGAAAGCAGAGGAGTGTAGGGAGGTGAGGGGTACAGTACTTATTATGTACCGAAAATGCCCTTGGCGTTTTGGGACGAGAGAGAAAGTACTTGGGAGGAAACAAGTGGCATATTTGAGAAATGGGAGGTTGACACGTAGCCTCACTGGCGTTGTCTTTTTGGCGTCTCTACCAGTAACAGTAATGTCAGTACGTTGTCCTTGTTAGGACACGTGTCCGTGGGAGTATGAAAGGAGGGAGGGGACACCACGTGTCGGTCTAATATGGACAGCGCTGGGGAGACACGTGGGAAGAGCGGTTTGGCCTCGTTAAAAAGCCTCGGCTTGGGTTTTGGTATCTCCAGACTCTCTCTCTCTCTAGTTCCTGTACTCGCGTTTGCTTCTGGTTGCTGTCTCCTTGCTTCGCTGTCGTCTCCAATTATTTGCGTGTACGGTTTACCCCCTGTGAATTCCCAGGTTAAACTGTTAGAGTAAATTTCCAAATGAGCCAAAGGGATTTTATTGATCCATGAGATTTTGAAGAATTAGCATTTTTAACATTGTGAGTCAGTGTAGCTATTGATTTAGGCTTAGTTGGGTATTGCTACGAGAAAACTCAATTTTAAAAAACTCAGTTTTAAATAAGCAACTCATAATCTGTTTTTTAAAATCGTTGTTATTTAGCCTAAAAAGTTATAAATAAACATTTTATGAGGGTTTAGGGTGATTATAAGTGATTTTATGCTCCAAAACTTAATACCAATAATAATAGTTATTTGTGAGCTGTTTGATAAGTTTTGATCAATCATTAATTTTTTATTTTTTATTTTTAGAATTGATAAATCATTAACTAACACGTGAACAAAATGAAAAAATAAAATATAGTTTTTGCTTTAGCAATTTATATTACTAAATTTAGCGATCCATCTTTGCAATAGTTAAACTTAAACTTCTCTTAATCTATTTTCTGAGTTGAGTTTTGCTACATATATTTAGCTAATATTAGAGCATCTTTATCATACTTTTTATATTGGCAACTTAAAATGAGATAGATCAAAGTGACAAAAGTTATAAAATATTTGTCCCGAAAAGCCGTCAAGAGCATCTAAAATTGATAAAAACAGGATAACGTCGATATAGGTGATTTAGAACAAGAAGAACAAGAAAAAACATAATCGAAAATATTACAGCTAAGATGACGCAAACTTTATGTTGATAGGGATAACAACGGTAATGCTGTAATAAAACAACAAATAGGGAGGAAATGGAATTTGTCGAGATTAAATGAACAGTTGCAAACCTTGGGTTTTTTTTTAACAAGAAACCTTGCTTAGTAAATTACATAACATTTTCAGTACACGGCGTGTATTTACACATACATATGTAAATGGTCAAGATTAGATGACATAATATAGAAACATGGGTGGTCAAAACATATGAATTGTTATAAACAGTTAAGATTGCTCCGTATATTTACATGTCGTGCATACAATAATTTTTTAATAAATTAAAGTCACTGTAGTAAAGTAAAAAGCGCGATGGGTAAAACTGTCGAGGTCAACGAGTAAATAGGTAAGAAGTAATCGGCGAGTAGAGAGAGAGTGATGCTCGTGCCTCCAAATGAGAGAGCACGTCATCATGATTAATTTAGAGTAAAGGGTGGGTCCCGGGGGGACAACAAGTTGCATAGAGAAAAGGAGAAAACGAATACGTGGTACATGTCAGATGGAGTTGCAGGTAGCCACGTGTTGTTGAAGTGGGTGTGGGTCCCGTCTACGCTGTACAGCAATCACTAACTGATGACAGCGACTTGTCGTCTATATTTTGATATTTTTAGGGTAAACCCTTCTGGATTTCTTTTTTCTCTTCTTTTCGGTGAAAGGAAATATTTTGTTTTCTATAACACAAGTTGACAACTTGTAGCACTAATTCTACCAGTAACACTCTGAGAAAAAAATAAGCACGGTGATGAAACTTTTTTTTATCACATAGATGATGCAAATGATAACATAAGAAATCTTATATTAGTAATAAGTTATCAAAAATATTATTTATCTAAAGAATATTGAGTGATTACCTCATGAGTTGTTTCAATTGTATTATTTTGGTTATTTGTAAGTGTTAGTTCATTGATATATATAGTTATAATCTCATAACAAACTTCTTGTCTCGACCGTTATTGAAGATGAAAGCCAACAAATTATATGCAATGTTGTGCCTATAGAACCCAATACGAAATTGATCAACCATAATTCTTGAATACGCCTCAAAGCGATGACCATGCCGTTATTGCAACTTTAAAATTTAATTGACATATCCATCATAGCGGCACCAGAAGACTCTAAACGTTAAGTAGTAAATGTCGATGCTAGAGCCAGCCAATGTGGACACCCTTAAGTTAATTTTTATAAAGAATTGTACGTTTAAATATACTATCATGGTTAAATCTTTACATCCACAACACGAGAGAAACGAGAACATATTATGAAGCTACGCTAGATAGGTTTTAGTTAGCGTCATCGACTCTCTTTCTGCTTATGTAGTTATGTACTATGTAGTAGTTATAGTCTACATATTCTCTTAATGAGTGCAAATAATTGGATTTATTCTATGTATTGTGTGTGCAACTACCCCAATTTCATTATATACCTAATAACGACAAATGAAGGATATGTAACGGTTCTTTATGATTTGAGATCATATTATCTAGTGGCTACATTAAAAAACAAATAGAAAAAAAGAAGAAGAGAATAACGAGAACATCTATCTATCGTATCAAATGAACCATGTTATTTATTGTCACTAGATTAAATAGTTAAGTATTTTTGTCTCAAAACATTCCTAGGTCGGGATCTCAGAAATATTAATTTTATGTAAATGGTCATTTTCTCTTGATTTTATTTGTTTGAATGAAAATGATTTTCTCTTAAAAGGCAAAATAAAAAAGGAAGGAGAGAGAAATAGAAATGGTTAGAGAGAGAGAGAGAGAGAGAGAGAGAGAGAGAGAGAAAAGGACAACAAAGAGAAGATCTTGGTAGTATGATCCGCTAAGGCACGTCATTGATGTTGATGGGAATTGAAGATTCTCCGACACATTTGGTCGCCACGTGTCGACTGGACTGTGGCATTCACGATCATGATATTCTGTATCTGATTGATTGTTGAAATATCATATTAATAGGAAATATCATCTGTACAATGCATGCGATGACTGAGCTAAAAAAGAAGGAACTAAAAAAGCAACATTAGGATGAGCAACATTATTACATTAAGATGAACAACTGAAATTTTCTTATAGAAATTATTCCATAGAGAAATAGTGTTACAAAAATTTTGAAATAGAACTTAATGGACGAGAATTGAACTCTATGGTAACTTCAAAACTTGAAATGCCGCTTTCTAAAATATGCCTACAAAAAACACCTAACCTATGCGACCAGGCAATATTTTGTGAATGAGTTTCTAACCAAAATAACCTAATTCTCATGCCTCGGCTAACGGCTTTGCTGTTTGACGAACAACCTTTCCTCCATTCTGATAAGGCCTTTCTGCGTAGCGTCCGCCATTGCCCCTAGCTTGGCCTGAATATTGACCTGATTCACCACGCAAATCGTTTCTCGCATTACCACGGCCTCCACCATAGTTCCCACGGCCTCCTCCTCCACTATAGTTCTCGCGGCCATAGTTCTCTCGACTCCTAAAGTTGTCATTTCGATATCCACCTTTTCCAGCAAACTTTCCTCTATCATTGTTTGCTGCAACGACAAAGATTGTGAGCATATATCAAGTGATGAAACTACTATGGAAGCACATAATTCAAGAATACAAAACTTGCCTCGTCTTTCTTCGATAGATAACAAACGAGAGGCAAAATCAATAGGAGATGCCTGATGCACACAAATGTTAGTTAAATACACTTCAATACAAGGTAGCTAGCGAATACTAATAAACACATTGTCAACCATTACAAGCACAACACATTCCTCTCACAACTTCATTAATAGGAAGCAAAGCAGAACATAAACTAGCTTATACCTTTATTGCACTTTGCATTGAGCTAGCAGATTCAAATTCCACAAATCCAAAGCATGTACCCTGTACCTGTATAGGAGGGTAACACAAATGTGGTCAACAGGAAGAAATCAAGCAGGAGGCTCAATTTGAGACGAATAGAAAAAATTAAATTTAACCTTATTGCTTCTGACTTGAATCCCATCGCGCTTGATGGATCCAAACTGCTTGAAAAGCTTATCCAATTCTTCCACAGTTGCACTCATAGGCAAATTTGCAACAAAAATGGCATGAGCTTTAACTGCAAGATTAAAGGATATATTATATAACTCAGTGAACAACTCATGTATCAGTATCTCCTTTTTTTTTTTTTCCTGATCTTGGGGAAAGGAGGATCTAGGCTGGACCCTCTTTCATCCCTGGAGAAAGAATCAACATTTGACCAATTACCACCAAACAGATATTCAATCAAATAAAAATATTAACCTGCAGGAGCACTGTTCTTTTCCACAGAACTAGCAGTACTATTAGTTCGGGTTAAAGCTTCAGGTGCTACAGATGCAGGGGCAGTCACACGTAGCCGCTCAACAGGTTTAGGCGGGGGTGCTTTGAAGGGAGCTTTATTCACACTCAACGCATTCACCTGAAGAACCATGCAATCATCAGGTGATAAGTTTAAGATTATTGATTGCAAGTTTGCAACTACAGTTAGAGCCAATACAATGACATACAATTGATGCAAAACTCTTCTTTGGAGCATCCGTCTGGATGCTGGAAGAAGCCGAAGAAGCTGCTTCATTGACATGGTTAGTAGCACTCTGTCTTGCATCAACACTTTTCTCAACAACAACATTTTTCTCAGCAACAACACTTTTTTCAGAAATAACATTTTTCTCAGACTCCTCATAATTCTTCAACACATGATTAACTTCATCTCCATTGGCAGTATCAACCTCCACATAAGTTGTTTGACTGGGAATAGGCTCGTCAGAAACAGCGCATAACTCTGAAATAACAATACACAAGAAAATTAACAATGGCAACGAAACGACAATCCACCCGATTCATGTGAACAACAAACATAAGTGCCAAATTGTACCATCATTTGGGTTCAAAGGAACTTTTGGAGTTTCTTCTGCAACATAACCAGCACTGTAATTATTTGTATTATCATCAATGACAAACTTAAACATGTCGTTCAAGACAAAATATCCTCCTGTCTCTTGCGTGGCTAAAAAGAACGTTTGAGTAAACCTTCTCTTCACTTTGTCATTTCCAACTATATTGCCAGTCACTAAAACAATCACTCCATTGGCCAAAGAAAACTGAGAATCTACCGTCAGTATATGAATAGACTGACAGTCCAGCGATAATATCTTCTCATTGATGGCCTGCTCCAAACCAAACATCCAGTCAATCCAACTACTGAATTAAGGTTAACACATAATAACATCCAGCTACAATTAGCTAACATTGGCAAAACAAGTCTATTGAGGTGAAAATCCTGTTTAAGCGTCATCATAAAAAACAACTAATTCAGTAACTAATGATACCAAACTATCATCAAGCCAATGTGACAATGCAATCCTCCTATAAATAGATTAAATCCCTCTTTTACATGTACAAACTTTCATTGTCTATGATATTCATATTTACAGGACTTACTTGTACAGTATCAACTGTTGCCATTGTACCGTCGGCCTCAGGCCGGCTCAAGAGACTGTCTTTGGAGTAAAATTTGTAAACCTCATGCGGGCTTTGATTAAGTATTGTGTAATACTGATGCACAAACGCAGTGCCGACGATCTCTGCGCTTGGGATCGGCGGATCCTCTGTCTGATTTGCCATCTCTACAACATCACAAACAAAAACATAACTAAAACCAAATCAAAACAACAACAATGACTATTAATCAATCCATGCGATTCAGTTGGGTAGTCTTTCATGCCAAATTTGCAATCAATGAACTAAAACACACACAACCAATATCAATCCAAATCCAATATTCTCATTAGTTTCAAACCCAAATCTATCTAACACCCTACAGAACAATAAGAGATGGATCTATACCAAGCTTACGTAACGATAAACCAACATGAAGAGACAATAAAGATCAAATAAAGAGAAACAAAAACCCTACCGGAAAAGTCAATCAAACCAGAGAAGGTTTGAGGAGGAGGAGAGAGCTGCGGGGTGAGATTAAACCGAGAGAGAAAAGTGGGCGATTGTTGAGATTTTATAGCGATTTATTTGGGCCAATTCCTAGTGCGATATATACTCACCGTCTTTAGGTTGGAGTTGGAGGGAATTTTCATATTTCGCGTACGAGGATTTCGCTACGGACGACTCAGATTTGTTTTTACACTCATCCGACGGTCCTGGTCAATTTGTTGTTGCATGCGTGGTGGGCGGGTGTATGCAACGCGCTTGGGTAAAGGCTGCAAATTGGAGCTAAATTAGGTAAAGTTTAAGAAAAATTTGACATGATCTAGGTTTTCCTTTAGAAGAAGGAATTGTCCCTCGTTATTTTGTTTTATGAATAATAATCGATAAATTTATCAATAATAAACACGTTTGTTTTCATTATCTAGAAAGTGAATTATGAAAATCAAGCAATGATCCTCTGTGATGTAACACAATCCCTTAATCATGAAATACAAATTGATCTTGTACCGAAATTACTCATTACATAAATAGGAACAGTAGACACTTAAGACCACCTTACTGCACTTAAATAAACTTAAAATGTGCGCTTGATTTACCTACGTACTTGAGAAAACAAATCACGTTTTCAATTACTTCATACGTCGTTTAGGCACATAATCATAATGGAGTTATTATGAGTACGTATGTATAAGAATGTTTGTAGTGTTCTCTCACTATAGCAATAAACTTAACAAACAAACGTTCATTCCCATCATACCTCGATTAATGCTAGTTGTTGTTATGGATTACTCCTCCGTAACACCAATCAATGAAATTAAATCCATCCATGGCACACGAATTATGTTTATAGGATTGAACGTGCTCATTGAAATTTTCTTCCTCAGATTTTTATCAAGAAAATAAAGACTCAAATTTAGTTAATTTGTTAACAACTTAACATCCACCATTTTGGAGGCAGGTAAATATATTTGCTTGGTAAAATCTCTCAAAGTAAAGAGTAGTCAATACAAGAGTAGAAAGTTGAAAAAAAATAAAACAGAGCTAAAACCCTGAAAGATTCAGGCGCGCATCGCACTCTTGGGAGAGATGTGCGGAATCGCTCTGATCATCTACGGCGTTCGCTTCGACGTATCGTCTCTGCTTCTCGGCACCACACTTCCGGTCACCAACTCCGACCAAGTTAGTCTCTTTATTTCACTTTTCGGTCAACAAAAATCAAATCTTTACTGAACTGTCTCAACCCATTTAACCAAAACCACTCTCTGCAGCTACAGTTCACTACCGCCGACCTCGCCGCCGCTCTGCGACGGCGGGGCCCAGATAGCCTCGGCACCAAGAAGCTTCTTCTTCATTCGTCAGGCTCCAAAGTCGCGTCCTTTATTGATGGAGGAGAGGAGGAGTTACCTTGTATGGACTTTTTTGGCGCCACTTTGCAGCTCAGGGGAGTAAACCCAGTAGCTCAGCCATTGGTGGATTTGAATAAGAATGTTATGGTTTATAATGGTGGGTTTATGTTTATTGGATTTTGGGTGTTTTGTGATTGGTGTTTGTGTGTTGGGTTTTGATTTGATTTGGTGTTTGATATGGAAAGGTGAAATCTTTGGGGGAATTGAGATTGGTGGTGAGGAAAATGATGGTGAAGTTCTTATGAGGTCGCTGGGAGAGTGTGGAGGTTCTGTGCCGAATGTTGTTTCTAGGATCAAGGGACCTTGGGCTCTCATCTATTGGCAGGTAACTTTTGAGTGGTAAGTTTAGATTTAGTGTGTGTGGAAGTTGTTTTCTTGATTGGGATACTGGTTTTGAATTATGTATGTTATTTGTGTTTAGGAAAGTACCAGAACATTATGGTTTGGGAGAGATGCATTTGGTCGCCGGAGTCTGCTTGTTCACTGGCCGACAGTGGAGGACTCCCGGTTTTTGTTATCGTCGGTATCGCCTGTTGCTTCAAATGAGCGTTCTTCTGGTATGCATTTCTGATTTTAATGCCAAATCTTGAACATATGGAATAAAGGACTGTGTATGTTGAGTAATGTCAATGCACTTTCGACTTTGAAGCTGAAAATGGAACTACCAAGCGTGATTTTTGGGAAGAGCTCCCGTGTGGAATATACAGTGTAACCATAGATGCTCCTGATTGTGATGGGTTTTTGGTTGGTGAAGTGAAAAAGCATGAATGGACTAATGCCATGCTAGAAGAACTGATAAAATGGGAGAGAACATCTATTGAACCCAAACCTGAAGAGTTGCATATTTCACATTGCGAGACTGTAAGAGGGCAACCTGAAGAGTTACTTGCTTCAGATGTAATGCCAATGCCATCTAAATCAGGTTACTATCAATACTGTCAATACTATCTTTTAGCTAGCAAAATCTAAAGACTGTAAACTTAATTATGAAGGATTTTGTTTGTGTGTGATTCTTATTTTGCTTTTTGCTTGGTTGACTAGGCAATATACAAGCTTCAATATCAGTGCCAGCAGAGACTGTGCTGATTGCTTTAAGGGAGTCAGTTTTGTGGCGATCTTCACTGCACAGAATTTTTCAGGTCCTGAACTCTTATCCTACTTTCACCTGGTTAACTCTCATCATTCCCTTGCATATCTTTATTGAGTTTCTGCTAGAAAAATCTTATTCACCTTCCAAGTATTTCTTGATTGTAAGCACGTTTGTCTTCATTGCTGATATTTGTGCTAAATGCACCATTTTGTACTGATACTATCAAAACTTTAAAATCTTGTAAATTTGTGGGATGAAAGCACGTAAGCAACCACATCACCTGATGGTCTATCATGTAATTTTGGACCTAATTTTTCTGACATTTCTAAAGATAATTGTATCTATTTTGAACCGTCTTCTAAATTGAAAGGAAACTCTCTTTGTTTTTGCTTTAGCAAGGTAGGTCAAGTGATTTTAGGTTTCAGAATTGATGTTGGACATTTTCTTATATACAGGCAGGTATGGATGATGTGGAAAAGAATCTTGTACCGGTGGCAGTTCTTTTTTCTGGTGGATTGGATTCTATGATAATTGCAGCATTGTTGCATGAGTGCCTAGATCCAAGCTGTAAGTGTTACCGCATAAGCTAGCTCAGTTCGACCCTTTTGCCTTAATTTTCAACATTTTCCTTAGAACTAACTTTACATATTGGATTCTTGTTCAATATAATTGCTGAGTTGATTTTCTAATTTTTCATGGCAGATGAGATTGATCTACTTAATGTGAGCTTTGATGGTCAGTCTGCGCCAGATAGGATCTCTGCCAAGGCAGGAGTAAGCGAACTGAGAAGAATTGCACCTTTAAGAAAGTACTTGTTTAAGAATTTCACCTTTAAAATACCATCTTTATCTTCATTCGATGTTCTGAGGCAACAGATTCTTGGATCTTTGCTTCACGCTTATGCTTAACAAATGTGCAAAGACTTTCTTACCTGCTTTTTATAGAGTTCTTTGTGGTCTTTGACTGTTGGTTAGAGATGTTGATGGTTTTATTCACTTCTTTCTGTTCATGGTCTTTGTTAATGGGAATGGAACTGCAGGTGGAAGCTTGTGGAAATTGATGCTGATTTATCAAATTTGACCTTTGAATCAAAGCGTGTATTGTCTCTCATAAACCCTGCCAACACCTATATGGTACTTGATTTCATTCTACGGCTAACGTTTCTTTACATGCGTCTAATTATTGTTTGAGATACCATAGAGCCTTAATATGTGCCGATTTACAGTTTTCCAAATAGGAATCATAAGTTATTTAGTGTCGCAGGACCTAAATATAGGAATTGCTTTATGGCTGGCAGCTGGTGGTGATGGATGGGTGTATGAGGAAAATAGCAAATATAATGATGAGAATTGTCGAGGTGTTAGATACAAGTCAAATGCTAGGATTGTCCTTGTTGGTTCAGGTGCAGATGAGCAATGTGCTGGCTATGGTAGGCACAGAACAAAATATAGAAGTGGCAGGTATGCAAATGGATTGTAGTCTTGTAGAGTTTTCATTTTTTGGGGGTACTTATTCGGGTGGTCTGATGTGTTACCAGTTGGCTGCGGCTGCATGAGGAAATGAAACTGGATATGCAAAGAATATGGAAAAGAAACCTTGGTAGAGATGATAGATGCATTGCTGACACTGGCAAGGAGGTATTGATAAGAACTGGAGCAAATATCAAGTACTGTTCCCTCGAGTTGTGCTATGTGTAATTTATGTAATTTGTTTTATACCAGGCAAGGTTTCCTTTCTTGGATGAAGATGTTATACGAACTTTATTGGGGATTCCTCTCTGGGAGATTACCAACCTTGATCAACCAAGTGGAATAGGAGATAAGAAGATTCTGAGAGAGGTAATTGCTAAATCCTTTCACTTGAGTTACATAATTGGATCATTAATAAGAACATCACACAAAACACTGATCATTTACTTACTAAGCCAATATTTATCTGGTTATGGTTTTGATAAATGACTATTCTCTTCTCCCTTTCAATTTTTTCAGCTTGATGTCAAAACACTTCTTTTATAGATGTACTTTTGCTCTAAATTTTTACTGAATGAAATGCTTTTATGCTTTTTAATCACGACCAAACACTCATTTCTTTTAATATAATGTGCTATTAAGGTTGCGGAATTGCTTGGTTTACATGAAGCTGCTACTCTGCCTAAACGAGCTATCCAGGTATTAATCTTTATTGTGTATATTCCTTTCTTCCCTACCTGTATCACGAACATGTGATGAAACTGAGCAGCAGCACTTAAAACCTGGTCTAGTACAGGACAATTGATGAATTGAATATCCCACTTAGAACAGTTCAATTGCACTCTTTTTGATAGTTAAGTTGATTCAGTCACTGAATATTCTGTATTTCTGGTTCAGTTTGGTACTAGAATTGCAAGGGAATCCAATAGAAAGAATTTCGGAAGTAACCGTGCAGCAAATCAGGCATCTGCGGGAAGTGCAGTGATTCACAAGTAGTTGGATATGGCTTAGTGGGATTCATGGATGCAAGGCTAGCTAGAAGACATGTTTTACCTCTGTACCTGTATTGTTGATTTGTTGGTTTTGGTCAACTTCAGTCTAAAATGGCTCTCATTTTGTCATTGTCATCTTGGAATGATCTAGAAGTAGATGGAATTAAAACCAACATTGTAGGTCTAATTAGCAATGAAACTATAGCTTTGAGTTGTTCTCGCAGTTGAGTTGAAAGCACAGGGTTCAGATTTTAGTCGATTACACTGACAAGGTTCTAGTGTTACAGACTTACAGGCCACCATATACCAAAAAGGCTAGAAAAACTAAAATGGAACAGTAAAGGGTAATGCGGATAAGCCAGGCTGATTGCTAGCTTTGAATCTTTTAGAGCAATGGCTATTTTCCCTCTTTGTCTCAAACAGCCAATCTTGATCACCATAATCATCAACTACTAAATGAAGTAGAGGCTGAACCCAATTAACAATCAAGGACTGGTGCAATACATCTCCCCCATTGTCACATGTCGACGCCTTTCTATTCCCGGAAGGCGTGTATGGCAAGCACCGAGACATTTTCCGGCAACGCCAAATTTCCCGACTGCTATATAAGCTGTAACCAAAATCCCCAAGATGATAAAACCCTAGGCTTTGGAGATGCATGATGTTAAATAAATAAAAAATACACATGCTAACTTATTGGTAAAAAAGAACAAACAAAACAAAAAAATTGTGACAGACAAAACGTGGTCGGCAGGATTCGAACCTGCGCGGGCAAAGCCCACATGATTTCTAGTCATGCCCGATAACCACTCCGGCACGACCACAAGATGCTTATATGTCTTTATTCCAAGACTTTACACATCAATGACATAGAGAATAATGCTGTTGAGGGCCTTATTGTAATTTGACCGAGCCATCAGTCCTCTATGAACTCCCTCTCCCGCCGTAACCTTTGTTTTTCAGGCGGCGGCCGAGCCATGGAAACCCACAGCTCCTCCATCAACACCGCCACCAACGACGGCGGCGAATGGAGAGCCGAGAAAGCTATAGGCGGCAACGCGGAGGCTCTCCAAGCTCTCAGAGAACTCATCGTCTACCCTCTCCTCTTTTCTCGCCAAGCCAAAAAGCTCGGTCTCAAAGTAAATTCATCACAAATACTCCTTCCTCCTTCCGCACTTCTTTCATTTCACTAATCAATTTCTTCTTCTGGTTTCGATTTTCTTCAGTGGCCTCGGGGTTTGCTTCTCTACGGTCCTCCCGGCACCGGAAAGGTTAGCGAGATTTCCACTTGTTCACTTGTTTTATTATTGTAAAGTAAACACTCACTACCAATTTTCGGTTGCTAGACAAGCTTGGTCCGGGCCGTGGTTCAGGAATGTGGTGCGCATTTGGTCCCAATCAGGTACTGTGATTATTCTTGCCGTTGTTATTATTAGTAACGGTTTTTTGCTTGTTGTATGCTTTAAATTTGTGTTTATTTTTTCCGCAGTCCGCACACTGTTCACAGAGCCTATACAGGAGAGAGTGAGCTGGCACTGCGAGAGGCTTTTGCGGAGGCCGCGTCACATACCTTGTCAGGGAAGCCATCGGTTGTGTTTATAGATGAAATTGATGCACTCTGTCCTCGCCGTGATTCTAGGTATGGTGTACATACCAGCATTGCCCATTTTCATTCTTGTATCTTTTGGTTACATATTTGATTACTTGATTACTTGCTGGATGTGAGTTAACTGGTTGGAGTTGTTTTGTTTCAATTGCAGAAGAGAGCAAGATGTTCGTATAGCTGCTCAACTACGTTTACTGATGGAGTCAAAGTCTTCATCAACATCTGTACCACAAGTTGTCGTTGTTGCCTCCACTAATAGGTATTAAATTGTCCCTGGAAATTGATGTTTTATTTCATCATGGTTTTGAACTTTTTGATACTCCACCATTGTAAAGTTTTAGGCATCCTGTTCATCTGTTAGGCAATTCAGTATGTTTTCTCATGTACGACCATTCAGTTTGATCCTATATGATTTCATATTATATTCTAATGTGTGTATACCTTGTGTCTGTTTATAAAGAGTGGAGGCAGTAGACCCAGCACTAAGAAGGTCTGGGCGTTTTGATGCTGAAATTGAAGTTACTACACCTACTGAAGACGAACGTTTTCAAATTCTCAAGGTGAGTGACTTTCACCAAGCTTTAATGGGACATGCAATTACTTTTTCATTAATGTGAAGCAACTTTGTCTCATTTTTCCTTTCCAAAAATCTGATTCTGTTCAGCTAGTTCAATAAAATGTTAAAAACGGGAAGAGATGAGGGTGTAAGATATAATCCATATCTATGTACATCATTTCAGCTCTACACAAGAAAGGTTTCGTTGGATCCTGATGTTGACCTACGAGCCTTAGCTGCAAAATGCAATGGATTTGCCGGGGCTGACCTGGAAGCTTTATGTCGTGAGGCTGCCATGTCTGCGATGAGGAGGTATCAAGATGCAGACAAAGATGCTGATTTGCTAAGCTTAGCAAAAGAAGACTGGGATAATGCAAAGTCTGTGGTTAATGCAAGTATAACAAGAGGTGTCACAGTGGAAATCCCCAAAGTGACATGGGAAGATATTGGAGGCTTGAAAGATTTAAAGGTCAGTACATTCTTGTGTTCATCTCCTCCATGAGGTCCATGGTACTAATTCATTGCCTTTGTCACTGACAGATAAAGCTCCAGCAAGCTGTTGAGTGGCCTATTAAATATTCTGCGGAGTTCTCAAGGCTGGGAATATCTCCTATACGTGGAATTCTTCTTTATGGTCCACCAGGATGTTCAAAAACCACCCTTGCTAAAGCTGCTGCAAATGCTGCCCAAGCTTCTTTTTTTTCTTTGAGGTATGAACTTCCTGTATAGTCTTCAAGAGGGAAATGTAAACAGGATTTGTGAAATTCATGATACTTATATACAATACTGTATATGGGGTTTGCTCCGAATCTGCATTCTGTTTGTTGCAATTCCTCCAAGTCTTTGGGCTGAAGGCTTTGGAGGCCATTTTGTGATATTGTCCTTTTATTAGAAACTATTCATGATTATTTAGTTCAAACTTTCTATTATAAGTTTTGAACTGATCGCGACGACACTGAAACGTTAATTTTGAGGGGGTTGAGGTGACAACAGCAAGACTTTCTCTACTATGTCTGACATATTACTTGCAAAACCCAAAATTATTTCCTAGCTGACAAAAAAAAAAAAAAAAATTAGTGTCAAACCTTAAACTTCTCAGATGCTAGTTGGTCAAATTTTCTTACTTGTACAATGATAATTAGTCGTGTTGATGAACTAAAAGAATTGCATGCATGAATTTCATAAACTTTGTATCAGTGGTGCAGAATTGTTTTCAATGTATGTTGGAGAGGGTGAAGCTCTGCTGCGCAATACCTTTCGGAGAGCTCGCCTTGCAGCACCCAGCATAATATTCTTTGATGAGGCCGATGTTGTTGCAGCCAAACGGTTAGTATGCTGCAATCATCTAATTGTTTTCTTTATAGGAAACCTCTAATATGATGTGATGTATCTGGAAATTTTCACTTTAATCTAATAACAAATTCCTTAATAAACTCTCACACTACTCATACAAGTTCCATAACTTATGGCTCTCCTAAAATCGCAGGGGTGGGAGTTCAAGCAACAGCAGCACTGTTGGAGAGAGGCTTCTATCTACTTTGCTTACTGAAATGGATGGTTTGGAAGAGGCTAAGGTGACCATTACATACCATGTAGTCGTATTATTCTTCAAGTGATAAATCAGAGATGAGATAATGCAACTGTAGTTCGTATGGTTATAAAATGTATTCTCATTTTTTCTTTAGGGAGTTTTTGTCTTGGCTGCTACAAATCGTCCTCATGCAATTGATGCTGCATTAGTTCGACCGGGACGCTTTGATTTGGTAAGTAGTTTCTGTCACATCACTCGCATGATTTCCATGTTATTCAATTGTTTCCTATATTCTTGAAACTTGGTATTCTCATATGATATCAAAAGAGGTAATGATATATTTCTGAAGTTGTTCGCTTTTGGAAGTTCCAAATTGGTCGATCTGAAAATGAAAAGAAACAATATGTGGTTTGGTTTTAGGAAGTTCTGTTAACTCTTGTGTGTTCCATATGGAATTCTAGGTGCTCTTTGTACAACCACCGGATTTAGAAGGTCGGAAGCAGATCCTTAGTGTACTCACTCGTGAGATAAAATTAGGAGATGACGTTGATCTCAAACGAATAGCAGAAGAAACGGAGCACTTCACTGGAGCTGAGCTGAAGGGTCTGTGCAAGGAAGCCGGAATAGTAGCTCTGAGAGAAGACATATGTGCCAGTGTTGTGTGTCATCGTCATTTCCAGACTGCAAAGGACTCTTTGAAGCCAGCATTGACCAAAGCAGATGTCGACTCATATAGGGCTTTTGCCGCTGCGTGAAATCAAATGGCAAGCATAACGAAGTACATACAGATCAAACCCAACACTAGCATATACTAGCCAGTACCTGAGAATGTACTTAGAAGTGTACCATTCTTTCACTCATTGTTAGCTTGTTGGAACCCCAAATTATTTACACACTTCCTAATTTTGATGTGAGTGCCAAGATTTGAATCATTTATCTTTGAATCTGTCAAACGAAAATCACAAAAAGTTTATGAGAGCCAATTTTTTGAGGATAAATATAGATCAACTCTGGATTTATGGAATAAGAAATGTGAACCAGTGTGTTGCAGTCCATCTTGCCGGTGGAGTTCAATGAGTTCAAATCTTATTGCCATCATCAGTTCATCACTAGTTCTTGAAAAATCTAACTAGTGTGAGTGAGCAAGTCAAAGTCAAAGTCGTGGAGTTGACCGGTGCAAATTTCATTAACATTATATGTAAGGTAAAAGAAAATTGCTTTTCTGTGGAGCTCAAGTAGTTACAATTTCATTGTGATCGCAGATCATGAGTAGTTTTTAAAAATCAAACCTAGTGAGTGATTTGTGAAAGTTATTGGTTCAAATTTCACTGACATCGTGGAAAAATAAAAGAAATCGAAAAAGAAAAAATAACAATAAGTGAGGGCAATAATGTAAATCCAGAATTAGTTTATTAGGAGCTGGCATATAACAGTGTCTCCTAATAACTAACCCTAACTCTCTCCCGCGCCACCACAATTTGCAGACTTCCCGTTTAGCCCCTATACCCCTTATTCTCCCTCTTCTTCCAATTCGGTTCTGCAACTCCTATCTTTTCGTTACACTATTACCAGCTCCACCGCTTCTTCTTCAATCTCTCACAAACCTCGCTTCGCCTATCTCCTCCTAACCAGCCGTCTTTGAATTCCTAGCTCGCCGCCACCGCCTCCGCCTTAGAAGTGGTCACTCTATGTTCCAATGGCTCACGGACGGCTCAACAACTCCGCCAACGGCCAAAAACGCAGCTTCTCCGACGAGAATCGTAAACCCGACGACTTCGCCAAGTAAGCTTATTACACAGCTCGTATTAGCTTCTGCTTTGGTTTGGTTTGGTTGCTCAGATAGTCTGTGGAAATCAGGTTTTTGATTTCTGATTCGATCGGATTGAAATTGAAATTGTGCGATTTTGATTTCAGGAAGCAGAAGCTTACGCAGCACAGGAAGTCTCTGCCGATCGCTTCTGGTATGAGAGCTGAGCTTGATTCGTTGAAACTTTCATACTATATGTTAGTGGTTTGTGTTTATATTTGAAATTTGTGAGTAATGGTGGTGTTTGTTATTTGTGATTTTAGTTGAGAAGCGTCTCGTAGAGGAGGTACGAAAGCATGACACTTTGATTATTGTTGGTGAAACCGGAAGCGGAAAAACAACGCGTATGGTTCTTAATGTTATGTCTTATGTGATTTGTTTATGCTGCATTGTGAATGCAGAATTATATCTCTTTGTATCAATAGCTCTCGACTTGATTGTGTTTCCGTGATGTTTGTATGTAGAATTACCGCAGTTTTTGTACAATGCTGGATTTTGTGGGTATGGGAAAGTCATTGGGGTGACTCAACCTAGGCGTGTGGCTGCTATGACTGTGGCAAAGCGGGTGGCTGAGGAATGCGGTGTTGCTTTGGGTGAAAAGGTTGGTTATTCTGTGAGATTTGATGATGTGACCTCTAGTTCAACGAGGATCAAGTATATGACAGATGGATTGCTACTGAGGTAAATTCTTATACAGTATCTTTGCCATCCTAATTTGCTGGTATTAAAACTGATACAATGTTCGGTGTACTTATAGGGAAGCATTATTGGATCCATATCTATCTAAGTATTCAGTTGTCATTGTCGATGAAGCTCACGAGAGAACTGTCCAGACTGATGTCTTACTCGGCTTGCTTAAAAATGTACAAAATGCAAGGGCAAAAGTTGTGAATAACCACCTAGATACAAAAAACAAGAAAACAAGTAATGACATGCAGTTGGATAAAGAAAATGGTTCCCAGACTTTTAGTTTCTTGAAGCAATGCCAAGGAAAGAATCCATTGAAGTTAATTATCATGTCTGCTAGTTTGGATGCACGAATTTTCTCCGAGTACTTTGGTGGTGCAAGAGCTGTTCACATCCAAGGTCGACAATTTCCTGTCGATATATATTATACTCATCATAATGTACAAGATTATCTAGATGCAGCGTTAACTGCCATATTTCAGGTATTTAGTTGCCTTTGTTGGTTTCTCTGTCAAGCAATGCTTGTTTCTTAAGCTTTTCAATTCATCCCCCGTCAGTTCTCGATTTAGACCTGTAATGCTGCTCTCTAAAGGTGATCATGTTCTTATATATGTCTTATCTCTGTGCTGTTAGATTCATATGGAGGAGGACCCTGGTGATGTACTTGTATTTTTGACTGGTCAAGAAGAAATTGAATCTGTACAGAGACTTGTCAAAGAGAGACTTAAACAGTTACCTGAAACAAGTCAAAAACTAGTAGCTGTTCCTATATTCTCATCTCTTCCATCAGAACAGCAAATGCAAGTGTTTGCACCAGCTCCTGATGGATTTCGTAAGGTAACCTAACAAATATTCATTAACTCGAGCATTTAAAGTGTGCTAATAGGTAGCATTCGGATATATTGGAACTGTTGACATAATAAATTGTCTATTGCCACCCCAAAAAATATTCATCTGTCCCCTTCTAATTTTTTGCTACAATTTGAGCCATATATAAATTCATATCGAAGTGACATAGTTTTCGCCCTCAAAAGAATACCAATTGCCTTGGGTTCTTAAAGAAAGAAAAAGAAAAAAGAAAGTTCAAGTTGCTTTACCTATTTAGAAAGCATTGTCAAATAGTTAGAAGTTGATTATAATTTGGGTCCTCTCTAATTGTTACATTGTTCATTAGGTAATATTGGCAACGAATATCGCTGAGACATCTGTCACAATACCTGGAATCAAGTATGTTATAGATCCTGGGTTCGTAAAAGCACGTACCTATGATCCGAATAAAGGGTTATCAAGTTTGAATGTTATTCCAATTTCAAAAGCGCAGGCTCTTCAGAGGAGGTATGCAATACTGGGGATCTAACAAGTTGTACTCTTATAACTACAAATCTCAATAAGGATAATAGAATTATCAAGTTTAAGTTTTTAAAACTATTTAGATTTCTTAGGAATCCCATTCTGTAATTAGAGAGTAGCATACATTATTAGATAATTGTTCTTCCACTTTAGTTGATAACTTCTGTAATCCCCTTTGGCAGTGGGCGTGCAGGGAGAGAGAGATCAGGGAAGTGCTTCCGCCTCTACCCAGAAAATCAATTTGAGAAACTTGAGGATTCAACAAAGCCAGAGATCAAGCGGTGCGACCTCGCTAGTATAATTCTGCAACTTAAGGTTCTGGGCGTTGATGATGTCATTGGGTTCGACTTCATAGATAAACCTTCAAGGTGAATTGTGGGATTCCTTTTGTCTCTTTTTATATTCCTTTTGAACTGGGTGCTTTAATGCATTTTTGTCAAGTAATTAGTTCCTCTAGCAAGTATTTGTTTTTGTTATTTATATTGTTATCAAACTTACGATACATGAATCTGTTACACTTTTGATCAGGTCGGCTATTGTCAAATCACTGGAGCAATTGTATGTGCTAGGTGCTTTAACAGATGAGTGCAAACTGTCAGAAGTTGGACGTCAAATGGCAAGCCTTCCGCTAGACCCTATTTACTCAAAAGCTCTAATCCGAGCAAGTGAAACTGAATTCAATTGCCTTGAAGAGATGTTGATAACTGTTGCAATGCTCTCAGTCGAGTCTATATTTTTCGCTCCCCGTGAGAAATTAAACGAGGTACTTATTTATGGTTTGTTACTTATATGGTTTCCTTTACTGTTCTCATAGAGAATATAGATAGAAAGTAAAATGGAAATAACTTGGTAGCTTATTTGTCATGTATATACCTCTATTATACTACCACAAAAATACACATACATTTCCTCCCTCCTACTTTTCTCGTACACACTGCTATGTTTATACCTCTATTATAATGTATTTCTTCTTGTTGACCAGGCCAGAATTGCCATGAAGTGCTTTGCAAGTCCAGATGGGGACCACCTCACTTTGGTTAATGTATATCGAGCGTTTAGTGAGTTCTCAGAGAAGAGATCAGATCTCAGTAAAGAGAAACATGAAAAAAGTATCAGGAAATGGTGCAAGGACAATTTCATTAATAGTCGCTCCCTGAAGCATGCTCGTGACATACATAGGTTGGCTACTTACTTGCGGATCTCACACTAGACTTGTTGACACCCTTTACACAATATGTATCCTTGACTCCTTGTTAATGTTGTTCATGCAAATTTGTTCCTCTAAATTTTTTGGCTGTTCTGCTGCAGCCAAATCCGAGGAAATGTTGAACAAATGGGTCTTCATGTAGCTTCCTGCGGGGATGACATGCTTCCGTTTCGAAGATGTCTTGCTGCCTCTTTCTTCCTCAATGCAGCATTAAAACAGCCTGAGGGAACATACAGGTCTTACACTTTGACATGTTTTGAATTTCTTTTGGCGGGGTTCTCTAGGTTCAGAATTTGTACCATTTTAGTAGGACACCCTCAAGTAAGGATGTTTTCAACAGATCTCAGTTGTAGGTCACAAGGTTCTACATTGTTGATATGTTTATCGTTATGCTTATTATGAATTCTCTGTGACAGGGCTTTAGCAAATGGTCAGGTGGTTCGGATCCATCCTTCGTCTGTGTTGTTCCATGAGAAACCAGAGTGTGTAGTATTTAATGAATTAGTCGAAACTAATCATAAATACATCCGCAACACAACTAGAATCGATTATTTGTGGTTACATGAGCTTGCTCCTCATTTCTATGCCATGCAGAATTGAATCTAGTGCCAAGAGGTATGCTTGTTTGATCATTCTTAATTTAATAATTTTCACTTATCCACTGCATAATTTGTCCTCTAGTTCTAATCCTGTTTTCCTCTACACAGGTCTTGGATCGATTTGAGCTTTTATTACAAGGTACACGCAAGCATTGCCAGACATTTCCACCTGATCAACTTGGTCGACAGCTCTACTGTAACTCTCTAACTTCAGTGTTTGATTCCTGACCTGCAACAAAGAGACTGATGACTGGGTTGTTTGACTCAGATTTTGGCTTGGGTAACGTTTTTGTAATGTTGAATGCAACTCTTTGATAGTTGCTCGGAATGCGAACTGTGATCGTGAATCAGTGATGCCACTTCGGTGGTCCACCTGTTATATACTGAAGAGCCATAGCAGATTTCTGAAGAGCTTCTCTTAGCAGCGATACACACAACTAGGAGGGGCCGAGTAATCTCTACACTGATTTATCCAATTACAGAAGTAATTTTCGATGTATATTTGCTCAAAACTGGTTCAATATTCGGCCGACATCCATATATTTATAAACTGAAGTAGGTCAATGACCTATTCAGAAAGGAAACAGAGATGATGCATAGAGTATTGACTCTAGTTTTGCAATCATGGAAATTGTAATACTAGCCCCGCCATTTTTGAAGGGCATTTCTCTGCTGATTTTAAAACCATTTACATACTCGCCCGTGCTTTTTAACTTCTTCTTTCTCTCATTTTCCACGTTAAACCTGGGTCAAAGAAATTAAACAAAGAAGAATTGTAGCTCTTGTTTTGTACAAGTGCAATGTCGGTATGCATGAGCTTTCATTGAAGACGACAAAGTCTCACCCAGTCCTTTTCTCAACTGGTAACAACAAACTGGGTCAAACTTTGTGTGTTTCCTCTGTCTCATCATAAGCTTACCATTCCAACTTCCAACTCCCAAGTCATACATTTGGTGCATTATTCTAAGCCCCCAAAGAATACTACTAGTTTTGAGCCTGCAGAATTCTTGAGGCTCTCTCATTCTCTGACATTGCAGGCCAAAATGGGGAACTCAATGACATGCTTCTCCCCAGCACCAACGAAGCTGAGCACCAACTTGTCAAGAAGACCCTCCAAGAGGTCACCCTACTCTTCACCTTTCTTTGGCTCCTCAGCCAGTACTAGAAGAACAAAGGGCTCCCCCAAAAAGGTACAGACCCTTGAAGATGATCTGATCCTTCAGCAACAAGCTATCGAGGCAGTTCTGCTGTTCCAGAACCACCAGAAGAACAATGGTTCATTACCGCAGACCTTCAACCGCTCCACCTCCGTGGTGTTTCCGGCTCCTTCTGGACCAAAGAAGAATCAGGGCTTTACTAAAAGCTCCAGCTCCAGGCAGCCTTTGGGTTCTGATACTCTCTTTCAGCCTCTTGAGCTTGTTGACAAGCAGGTTTGACTTGCCTGCTTCTCTATTTTTTGTGGAGTGGTTCATTCATCTTAAAACAATGATATAGTTTGTTCTGTTATTCAATCAAAACTAAAATTATGGTGACAACTACGTACCACGAATTTTGGTTTAATTGTTCAATTTTCTTAACAGGATGTGAAGATTGAAGGTCTGGAAACGAATCATTTCGTACTTGTTCATGGAGGTGGGTTTGGTGCTTGGTGCTGGTATAAAACAATGACACTTCTGGAAGAAAGTGGGTTCAAAGTTGATGCAGTCGACTTAACTGGTTCTGGAATCCACTCATTCGATACAAACAGCATTACTAGTCTTGCACAATACGTGAAGCCACTTACTGAAATCCTTGAAAATCTAGACGAGGGCAAAAAGGTTTGTGCTCTAGTTTCCATTCGTTCTTCGTTATGTAATGACATAGCTTCCTTGTCGTGTAAGCTAAATTACAATGATAAAATGCAGGTCATTTTGGCTGGACATGATTTTGGTGGTACGTGTATCTCATATGCAATGGAGTTGTTTCCGTCTAAAATTGCAAAGGCCATCTTCATATCTGCAGCAATGTTAACCAGTGGGCAGAGTACTCTTAATCTGTTTGCTCAACAGGTATACATGTCCTTCATTCACACGATACTATAATGAGACTCATTGCTTTGATGTAGTATTTACCCAGATTTCTCTTTTTGATGATGATGCAGACAAGCTCGAATGATCTGATGCGACAGGCTCAGGTATTCTTGTATGCAAATGGGAAGGATCAGCCTCCTACAGCTATTGGTCTCGGCAAAAAATTTACTGAAGACTTGTTGTTCAATCAAAGTCCAGCAAAGGTAATGTGACATGATTATACAAACTAACAGCAACTTTTCTGATTAAAATTTCACTTTTACTAAAGCTGTTAGTACTGTTGCTTCTAAACCAGGATGTTGCATTAGCATCAGTATCAATGAGGCCAATCCCTTTTGCACCAGTCACTGAGAAGCTCTCTCTTTCTGACAAGAATTACGGATCTGTTAGGCGGTTTTTCATAGTCACACAAGAAGATCATGCCATAAGTGTTGCACTACAGGAGGCAATGTTAGAATCAAATCCGCCGGAACAGTTTTATCGACTAAAAGGCTCTGATCATGCACCTTTTTTCTCAAGGCCTCAGGCTTTGCATAGGATATTAGTAGAGATATCCCAGGTTCCACCTATCTGAGTTGAGCTTCAATTACTTACCAGATACATATAGCAATTTTATAGTCCAGCACGTAAAAGGCTTCATTGTACGTATATACCAGTATAGAGTCTTAATTAAGGCATCAAAGTTTATATAAAATGTGTTTACTCTCGATTGTCACACAATTTGGTATGTTATGTTATCACTCACTAATAGTCTAAATTAGATGTCGCATAAAGTGGGTATAACCAAACACTCAAGAAATTGGGTATGCTGAAAGTATAAACTATAAAGTGGATTAATCTTCTGAAAATCTAAACAACAACACTCAATCTTGGCAAGTCTGAATAAGAATATGCCAGCAGCAGGGGGTTTACACCAAATGCCTCAGTGGCATAATGTTCTTTCTCATTCAATTAGAAGAATACAAAGTACCACAGATTATTGGTGGGGGTTTGGTTGGGGCTCTTATGATGTATATGGCATGTCTATAGCTGCAGTTGAACATATGGGGAATTTTTTTAATTTTTTTTGTTAGGTATTACAACTTTGTGAGTTGAACTCACAACCTTCCACTTATTAAAGAAATACTATGCCGTTAGACCAAACGGTACAAAGCAAATAAAAAAAAGAAATTGATACAAAACATATATATATTATATTTTGAGAATAAAAACTTTCATTGATGTTAGATCACATAGATACATCAATGTTAAGTACATCAGACAACCATTGTGGTCCGTCTTCTAACCAAACTGTTGTCAAAACATGCGCGGCCTGTTCCATATATACAAAACATATATACGAACTACATAATTTGTGTGATTTTCATTTTTCACTTTAGTTTTATTATTGGTGGGGTTTGGTTGGGCCTCTTTTTATTAAATAAATTGCATTATCCTATCCTGTTAGTAAAAGATATGCTTTATTTACTCATTCACAGTTGCACTTTCATAATTGTTTGTTTTATTCGTTCACTTAATAGAAGCATTTTCTCTACCACGCTACCTAACGGCTAGATTCTTCTGACCGACATTAACAGAGTTCGACTCTCGTCATTTTCTCGAAAAATAACAAAAAGAAAGAAAAAGAAATTTCAATAATTCAAACAAAGAAATAATAATTAATTAAATGGAAGTTTAATAAAGCAGTAGAGCACACAGTAGAGAGCTCAAGGCTCAGTCTTTAACTCTCTCTCTTTCTGCTCACAGCTTTCTCTTCGCAAATCTCATCTCAACCACCGCCAGGTACGCCACCTCTACCCCTAGATCTCCTTCTCTTCTCTCTCCGATTTGCTTTCCGGCGACTCAAGCTCTCAATTTCCGTTCTTGTAATTCCACTGTGGTTGGTTTGATGCTTTTCTTTGCTCTTGTAACTGGATTTTGTGGCCAGTTATGATCAGCTTACTCTAGTGGTAGATCTGTGTGTTGATTTGTGTTAGTGAGTGATTGAGAAGTTTCTGCTGCTATTGATTTGATCTGTTGCTTAAATTCTGTGCAATTTGTGAATTTATGGATGAAATTGTTTGCATGTAGAGCCTAATCTGTATGAAATGATCCACTAGGTTTTGAATGAGTTAAGTTTTGAATGGAATTGGAAGGTTTAGTTGTTCTGGTTTCGAAAATTAGGTTCATTTTTTGGGTTGTGTTTGGTGGAGGACCGAAACAGTAGAGGTATTGGCTTTAAATTTGTGTATATGGCTATAATGTGTACTTCAGATTCGAAAAACAAAGCTAGTTTTCGTAATCGATTATGGTAGTAGGAAAGAAAAACGGCACTTTCTTCGTGCCGCAGAAACATTTAGGTAAGAGCTACCTTGCCCGCCAGTTGATTATGAAGATTTTAAGATTCATGTTTACTCTTGGATTTACTGTTAATGGTTTGTTTGTTTTTTTGCTTTTATGTTGATTAAGCATTACAAGAGTTACATATCTTATTGATTAAGTGCTACATTGAGGGAGGGTCTTTTCTATTGCTATGTACATGATGGTGTATTTGAAGCGTAGCATGGACAATTTTGTTTATTTTCCTAAATATGCATTCCAAGCATTTCTGCTTGTAACAGATTCGTTGAAGAATATGGGTCGTGGAGTCAGCAGCGGTGGGGGTCAGAGTTCCTTGGACTATCTTTTTGGGAGTGGAGAGGCTCCAAAGCCAAGAACAAACAATGTCCAAGCTGCCCCAAAGGAAGTGCAGGCTGTGAATGAACCTACTCCCAAACCAACGGCTTCTCCTCCCCCTCCCAAACCTGAACCAGTAGATATCACCAAGCAGATTCCTGCTGGTATCCATAGTACTTCTACAAATAACTACTTGCGTGCAGATGGCCAAAACACTGGAAACTTCATTACGGTATATTTTCCTAACCTTGTCTTATTCTATGTTCCTCAAAATGCCACACCTTTTTTTCTTCTATCCGTGTTCTCTTGTCTTTTTCAATTTCATTCATAGGGATATAACAAGCATGTAGAAGCGGTTCTTGATTGATAATGTAACAAGCTTCTCAAAGGTTCTTCCTCAGAGGGAAATTAGTAAAATTTTATCTTGCAAAATTTCTCGTCCTCATGACATCTTACTTTTAACAGTTTCCCTCAACCTTCCTCACCCCATCCGGCCCTCTCTCCCTCCATCTAGAGTAGCAGATAGTCTGGTGAATGGAATATCTAGGTATTCAGTGCAGTGTAGATTTGAAATGCAATCTCTTAAGTCGCCTTATTAGAGTAATCTTAATGTGTTGGCTATTTCTATCATAATAAGTACTTTTACAGTCGATTCTTAAACTGGAGTCTGGTTATTCTTATTCCCTTGCCTCTTAATTGTCTTCATGCCCTAAAACTATGTTATGTGTCATAATGACGTTCATATTCATTTCCTTCCCATGCAGGATCGACCCTCTACTAAGGTCCACTCTGCCCCAGGTGGTGGATCTTCTTTGGGTTATCTCTTTGGTGGACCAGCTGGAAACTGAGTGCCTTCATATTGTTGATTTTTGTGGAACATTTACAATCAGGATGGGGAATGTTTTCATCCTTTACATAAACAATGAAAACTTTATGAATCATGAGATGTAATATAGGTGTTGTGATTGTTGGGATTATTCAATCAGGAGTGCTCTATTTTAGATGCTTAAACATCTGATTTGGATTTCTTTGTCATGGACAAAGCAGTTCTCTCGGTGCATGTGTGATGTTTTCTGTAATTTTCAAAGCAGTGCTATATTTTGCCAACGGTTCATATCTTTTAGCCATCTATACTTGTACTTTCTTCTTTATTGCTTCTCTGTTGGATAGAATGTTGGATAGAATGTGATTCGGAGTTGGGACCAACCAAGGTTAATCCTGGCTCTCCAACCTCCAGCTTCTTGCCGCTCGAAGCTTTTGTTGTTTTGGTCCAAAGCTTTCTTGTCATTCACAGTCGCTTAATTTTTGATCGCTAGACTGGTGCTTTTGTTATACCGTAGTTAACTATGTTTCCCATGGCCATCTTAATAGAACAACTCAAGAGGAAATACCAACGCACAAGCCTGATTAGATTGTGATGTAATTGACTTTTCATGTAATACAACAACGCACAAGCCCAAGTGGTAATCTTTACTCTGAAAGTATTTTAAGTTGCTAGCACGGATGGTTACGTAATTCATACAACTAATATATCTAGCTCATGAGAATGAACTTATGGAAACAAAACAATATGATCAGTGTCAATATTCAAGCAAATTTAGTGATACATGTGCTCAAGAAATCTCCAGTTTCTTTGCTGGAGCAGATGAGGCTGCTGATGCCTGGGTTTGTTTAGGAATAGCAGGAGCAGGAGTTATACCCCACTTTCTCCGAACATCCTCCAAATCCTCATGGAAGTGTTTCTCATAGTATATACACATGAGATCTGTTGACCGCATACCAGCTCGAATGGCCCAAGGAAAGTAGTGCTGGAAGAACAATTTTCTCTGCTTATCATTGAATCTCACTGAGCCTCCTACAACGGACATCAAGCACATGGGAAGGTACATTTGCTGAAACTCAATTACTTTGAGTGCTGACTCACCCATCAAATTCGTCGGAAGGTCAAAAAGGGTGTGCCAGAAGTCGTGCACCTCACGAGCCCTCATGGCCACATATGCAAGTTCATCTGTTTCCATGAAACGCACTGGTGGTCGATCATCTGGAGAGAAGTTCCTAGATCCCATGAACTTTGCATAGGCAGCACCAAATGTATTTGCTGGAAGATCCCATGCATGACCCACATTTGCAGATATAACACGGGGTTGCTCCAACAGTATGGCCTGTAAAGAAAAATGTCCATTGGTCTTAGAATAACGAGAGTTAAGTGTCAAGGAAATAAAGTATGAATACGAAGAGGTTCTATACAAATGTCTTTCAAGAAGCAAAAAAGGCTTCCTCCATGAGATACACAGCAAACATAATGTCATTTATTCTCATTCTAGACTTATGAAATTTGGGGCCATTTTAGTCCATATTGTGTTGTAGATACAAGGCACGACAGTTAATTACATATGAAAGTCCATCTCAGTAAACCGAATTATGAGTACTAGGTGATACTGCAAATGTGTACCAATCTGGAACTCTATTACTGGAACGAGTATATACTATTACAAAGGCACAACAACACCTACTTGTTACCCTAATGCTATACTGCAACTGTATATCGTATATGACCCATCATATATTCATACAACAATCCAATGCCTAATACTAATTCCAGAAGCTATACTGCAACTGTATATCGTATATTCGTTAATCCTACATAGACTAATTCCATGCTGTCAGTAGGTTCCATCCACTACCAACCAACAGAAAAACCACACAACTCTCAGCAACACAAAGAACACCATTGCCAGTTTTACAAGAAACCCCCACGGACACCATTCTTAATCCAATTACACCCTTTCCTAGTATTGCTAATGCCTAATACTATTCTCCTCCTTCCTAGATGTTCACTTTATACCCAAAAAATCCAACACCCCACACCTCATTTGCACCCAAAACAATTAAACAAAAGCACCATAAGCAGAAACATATCATTTGTCTGAGTAATACAAAAGGAGGCTTACTCTGCCTTCAGGGCAACTCTTCATTCTCTGAAGAACTCTTTCGAATGCCGGTTTCCCAGTCGTCTCCCCCAGAGCCGCTATCAGGTCAGCTCTTCTTGGGTCCAGCAATGCCCCCACCGCCGACCCAACTGCCACCGCCGCCTGCTGCCACCGGTTCAGCCGTACACGCCCACCTCCGATCATGATCCCAGCTGCCCCTCTTTTCCTTCAAATCCCAAACACATCACAACACAAACATTCACTCAGACATTTTCATAAACATCTTCTGGGCATCAATTGAAACAACACAAACAATCAAATTCACAAGAAATTGAAAGCACCCAATTAGATATTAATGATTACTAACCAAATGGGTCCGTGATCCTGATGGTTTACTAAAATTCGTGCCAAGAAAAATTGGGTTTCGATTTCTAAAGATTGTTCTACGATTCCGGTTTTGTGTCCTGAAAATTGCTGATCACTGGATTCCTTTGGGCTTTTGAAAAAAGAATTTAAAGGCATATTGGATTGGCCCAAATATAAATGGGCCTCTTTTGAGAGATCTTACCCTATACTCATTTCACATTTTGTTCACTGTTTGTATTCCAAGTCATGATGAATTTGTGCCTGACAAGTTTTGAGCAGTCAAATTTTGTGAACCAGTACAGTCATAAGAGTTACATTTTGTTCTTGTTCATTCCCTACTGCTCTATCTATATACTATTTATGGTTAAATAATCTTGTTATTGGGAAAGAAACTTGAATCAAGACGGGTGAGAAAGGGAGTAAGAGTTTGAGGAAATAGTTGGAATGGGAGGGTTGGACAAGAAAACCATTTCATCAAGAATTTCTTTCCAACTCCTCCCATCTCAGAAATTTCATAGGCTGACTCTCTTTCTCCTTCCTTATTTTTCCACTTGCTACCGGAATCGCAGGGAATGGGAAGAACAGTTTTAACACATTCAGTTTGCAAATGGGCACACTAATTCTTTCCAAAAGCTCAATGTCTTCGCTTGTTCCTCTCTTCCCTAACCTATACCATTATCATCCATCTGCTCTATTAGTTGCTAGTTAAGTGTGTTTAGTTGGGTTGTGTTTAATGTGTTTAGTTGGGATTGAGTTCGGTGTGTTTCTTTTCTGAAAATTAGGATAAAGCTTTGAGCTGCTAGTAATTAAGTGGGTTCATCAAGCAGATCAAAGCCAATATACTCTTGCATCTGCTTCGATTATATTAGTTAAACGAAACAATTAGCCAATGTGTGAATGAATAGATGTAAATTTGGACGGAGATAAGACATTTTTATAAGGCAAAAAAAAAGTTAATTAGGTAAATTAGCTCTGATAATGTCAAAGTCAAGTCTTTTATATTGATGAACTTGCTGTCACAAGAAAAGTAAATATAGTAATATTGAAAAAATAATAAAAATCAGTGTTTTACAGCATCCTATCTACTTGATCGAACAAATTACTGAGCCATTATCTCTCTGATTGGACAATATTCCGTACACAAATCACGACCAAAAAAACTATAATTACACCAAAAACAATGTACAACAAGAATAAGCTTCTCCTTGTTGCTGCCTTGGCACCAGAGGAATATGTCAAACCAAGTTTCGGAGGTGATGAGAGAGGGATGAAGTATTAGTCGAATTAGTAGTTGAGCCTGATACTTCTGAAGGGACTAAAGGCGAAGATGAGGCACCACTTGAGTTAGTAGATGGAGTTATTGGTGGTTTTGTTTGGCTTTGTGATGGAGGTGATGGGGGAACATTTGTGGCAGATGAGTATCCAGTCAATCCCACATTGTAAACCACAGTTCCATCCGGTTGAAATAGACCAAAATTCCTCTCGGAAGTTGGTCCAGCCTTCTTATTCTCGTTGAAAAGAGCAAAGACATAGACGTCAAGTGTAGGCTGCAAAGGTGTACCTTCATTGGTCAATTGCCTCTTCAATAAGTTCCCATTGTATAGAGCAGCATTCTCTGAATTTGCACCAAGTTCATCGTCATCCCCTTTCGATGGCCATCCTGTCTCCCCAACCTTAACCTCTATATCATCGAATCCCAATGCCTTAATTGCATAAATGACAGCATCTACTTGAGCATACAACAAGTTGTCATAGTGCAAATTGCTACTAGGGTCTGTCATTCCTGCGGATGAACCGGCGGCACTGCTGAAAAGCACATATTCTAGAGGAATTTCTTTCGAGTTGCCCTTGTACACAAAGTAAGGATATGCATTGATCCAAAATGGTGACTTTGTGGTTGACAAGAACTGTAACACTTGTGACATTACATCGGAGACATCACTCTTGAAACTGCCAGCAGAAGGTGGATAAGACTCTCCCATCACCCCATAAGAAAAAGTGACACCTTGATGTGTGAATCAAGACCTCACTGAGATAGGGCCTTTTGAATGCTGGACATCGCCGGTACAAGGCTAGCTAGCAAATCCGTTGCATCAAGCTCGTTCCCTATCATAATGTCTGTGATTTTCGTTGCCGGAAGGTAAGGCTTGATGCGTGTAGTGACCCACTGAATGGCTGCTTGGGGGTTGCTTAGTTGGCTTAACATAGTGTTTTCCACCGTCACAATGAGCTGAATATCCGAATTTGCGAATGCAGATAGTATTTGAGGATTGGTGTCAAAAATTCTTGCTTTTGCGATGTTGTTGGACCTTAAGAGGCTCACAACTTGTTGCGGTGGTAGCAAATTGTCACCAAGCTAGCCATAGTCAATACCAAGGGCTGAAACTCCATTTATCGAACAGATCAGCAGAAGAAGAAAGAAAGGAGCACTGATTCTTGTAAGACTTGCCATAAAGAATGCACTAGAAAAGCAAAGCAGCAGAAAGTTTAACTCTCAATTCTCACTACAAAGAACACATCCAGATTATCCAAAGCCTGAGGTTATTTATAGTGTATATAAGATCGAGTCCCAAAAGCCTACTAGGAATACGAAGGTTTAGACTCTTCCCTGATTAACTAGGATTCAGAATTTTCCCTGAAAGTAAATTTAGGAAATGGAAAGCCTAAAATCCAGTCTTTAATTTAAAACCGATCGTATAAGGAAACCTATTCCAACTCCTGAATTCTTTCCTTGAACAAAAAGGAAAAAGCGTATTCTGATTCAGCTTGGGGTTTTGAAATGATGAGCAAAAGCAGAAATAGCAAATGCTATGTATCCTAGCCTTGAAGGCACTTGTAAGATATATACTGGGCAGTGCGTTTCATCGACGAGCAAAGCTTGGTCTTTGGGCAATGCATATTGTTATCACAGGGTCACAGTGTGAGGTTGTGTTAATGCTTCCTTTCTACAACAGAGGCTTCTGTTGATCATATCTATATGAAAGTAATTAAGATCTTCACAGTTTCTATATACAAGTCATGCATTTTCTCTTTTTGATTCAGAATCTGTCTTTTTGCTCGGTAATTACTGTTGGCAAACTACAATTCTTGAAGTGCGCAGGTTACAATAATCTTGAAGTGCAAGATTATGGAACCTTTCTACAGTTGGTAGCTAGGTAGTTCTGCGTGGTCCATTCACCATCAACGCAGAAGGCCAAAACTGAAGCATGGATGCGTATAAAAAATGAAAAAACAAAAACAAAAACAAAAATCATCAACATTGTGGTAGATTTTGATGGCACGAAAATCTCAGCCCAGATGCTAATCATCTCAAACCAAGTAAGTATATATCAAAACTTTGTAGCGCGCAATTTCAACTCAAACTCTTTTTCTTGACTCAAACTTTAAGTACAAGTTACTACTTTTATAAAAAATAATGGGTGGTGCTATTAACACATCATTTATTGCTATTCACACACCCTTTAGAATTTTATTTTTATTTTAATACAATTATATTTACAATCCACCTAAACTACCCTCCGTTTCAGCGTTGGTTGGCTTCCGTTCAAGAACAGAAAAGCAACCTCGGTTTGATGCAGAATCCAAAATAGATATATAGGAATGATATATATGAGTAGATGATGACTACAATCATCAATATACATTCTCCCTATTTCATGCCATGCATTTCAATTAAGGTTCATTGTATACATCTATGGTATATATACCGGCTGGGTCACCGCCAAATCCTTTCCATCACCAAATTCATCTAAAATGCTCATGTCCCATTCCAACGCGCACATATCTGGTCCTCTCCCATTTTAGCAAATTTGATAGCACAGATCTAGTTTTTTCTATCGTACTCTGTCACCACATTTTTGGATATTGATATTGATAATCAAAGTAACGTAAAAGATCGCTCTTATTTTGGACATAATGTTCATAATAAAAGGCGCCAAGTAATGTATCACACACAACTCATCTATCTGTCACAATCTATGTTAAGGCATTAAACTTGTTGAAGTAGAGAAATCAAATTTTGACCCGGTTTAGTCTGACTCGTGGCGATCATTTATCAAAGAATGTATTTTAGCTAAGTATTTACCGTAATAACGAGTGGACGCGATTCTTGATTTGACAGAGCAAATCTTTAGCCGTGTGACACGAATGTATGATCATGTCAAAATAATGGGAGAGCATCTGCGGAGCTATTGTCATTAGATAATGTGGTATTTCCTTTCTAAAGGGGTGTTAAGAGGACCAGTTCAGCAATGCAACGACAGATGTCAATGGAGGGGGGGCCTTTTACTGCATGACTGCATGTGGACGTATTGGAGACTAGAAACTGGAAAGAGAGAAAGCGAAACTGAGACACAACGCACGTGAAGCTAAACCAAATCAGAGTAGAAAGATCGAGAGAGCTGGCTAGACTACGTCGCTTGTAGATTTTGCTCTTTGATTTTGTTGCAGAGCTCAAGAGAAGGTTTTACAGGGTTAGGTCAGTAGGTTGGTGCAGACTGCTCAGCTCAGATAGATAAAGGTGTATCGTTGCAGACTCCTGAGAGAGATAAAGGTGTATCGTTGCAGTAAGTGTGGAAAATACGAAGGAACTAAATTTGCCGATCATCAAAATTTGATAGTCATGATGACCAACCAATCATATCTCTCATATCTCTCCCTGTCTCTTCTCTCTCTCCCTGTCTCTTCTCTCTCTCTTTAATTGGTTGGTCATCATGACCATCAAATTTTGATGATCGGCAAATTTAGTTCCTTCATAATTGGTTAGTCATCATGACCATCAAATTTTGATGGTCGGCAAATTTGGTTCCAAATATCAAAAGGCAAATGATCGATGCTGCTTGTGTCAGCTGCCAACGGCTTGGAAATTGCACTCTCCTGCACTCTCTGCTCCGCCACTCCACTCCACACCCACTTCCAAGTTTCAAGTTTCAATAGAATTTGATCAATAATCATCATTTGTACTAGTTGTATTGGCATAATTGCCAATTTACTGTTCTAATTTTCGTCTTTTCAACCAATTTGATATCTTAATGTTTCATAATTAGCTAATTTACTATCCTACCTATTACATCGATCAATTTACTACCATTCCATCAAATTTTCTAATTTAAGCTTTTAAGATTAACCAATTTATTTATCAAAATTTTAGTATTGACTAACTTTAACCTTCGATTTTTATAATTGCATTGATTCATGTTTGGATGAAGAAATGAACAAAATAAAATGATAAAAATGTAACAAATTGGTTAATTTTAAAAACATAAGGTAGCAAATTGGCAGAAACAATAGTTAGGGTAACAAATTGGCTAATTATGAAAAGTTAGGGTTACAAATTAACACTAAAGTGAAAGATAAGGTAACAATTTGGCTAAAAAGTCTATCATATTAATAATTGAAAGATGGTCAAGAGAAAGAAATTTCTAATCGAAATATCGATTTATCTTAAGAACACAAATTGCGATAGATGCATCAATACATATTTGAATCAAAAGTTAACATTGATGCTTGTTAAAAACGAAAACTTCAAGAAAATATTGTGAATATTATTGATTGTTTCAGACCGTACTCTTATCGACATCTCCAAAAACACAAATTTTGAAAAAACATAGAGTGAAAGTTGAATTAAAAGTTGTCTCATCAACTTTGAAACGTACTATAAATCAAATCCAAAAGTTTGGAGTGAAAATATCTGAAATATTGATGGCGTTAAACCAAGGCGGTGAAAGTGAAACTGCCCCAACCATAAACCACAATAATTACCATAAATCAAAAGTTCAAAACCAATTGACGGCCTTGTGAGTTTTGGGTTTCACTTTGAACCCGGGCGGGGTTAGGTTAACTTATTACCATGGTTAGTTCATCCCCACCTATCTTCTATTTAACTAACCCCGTTTCACAGTCTTCGTCTTCCACGCTCACTCTTCACCTTCTTCACTTCCACTCTCCCAAAACCACTTCAACTCTCCCAAAACCGCTTCAACTCTCCTTCAAAACATTCCCTCAAACCCTTCCACAACCCAGAAACTCTCCATGGATTCTGACCCTTTATTCATCCCCATAATGTTTCACTCCTCCCTTCCCGCCTTGGAGCCATTTGCTTATGCTCTGTTTTTCATCTCCCTGTTTGCTCTCTGGCTCAGACCCGGCCGTCTCGCCTGGTCTCTCTGTAAGGTCAGAGCTTGCAACCCTATTCCCGTCCCATCCGGATACCCTCTCATTGGTTCCATGTCCATCTTCACTGCTTCTACACCTCACAGAGTTCTGGCCAAGCTCGCCAGAAGCTTGAATGCCAAACCTTTGCTGTCTCTATCGGTTGGTTTCACCCGGTTCGTGATCTCAAGCAACCCGGAGACTGCGAAAGAGGTTCTCAACAGTTCAGCTTTCGCTAACAGGCCGAGAAACGAAACTGCATACGAGCTTCTGTTTAACAGAGCCATGGGGTTTGCACCATATGGAGAGTACTGGAGAAATCTCAGGAGAATCGCAGCGACTCATTTGTTCAGTCCGAAGAGAATAGCTGGTTCGGAAGGGTTTAGGATTGAAATGGGGAGGAAAATGGTGGAGGAGATTCGGGGTTTGATGGTTGGAAATGTAGAAGTTGAGGTTAAGAAGGTGCTTCATTTCGCGTCTTTGAATAATGTGATGAAGACGGTGTTTGGTAAATGCTATGAGTTTGGGGAGGACGGTGGTGAGGGGATTGAGCTTGAAGGGTTGGTGAGGGAAGGGTATGAGTTGCTTGGGATTTTTAATTGGGGTAACCATTTTCCTTTGCTTGGGTGGTTGGATTTTCAGGGTGTGAGGAAGAGAGCTAGGGTTTTGGTCGTGAAGGTTGAAGCTTTTGTGGGTAAGATCATTGAGGAACATAGAGTGAAGAGGGTCAGAGGTGAAAAGTTAGATGAAGATTGCATTGGGGACTTTGTTGATGTTCTTCTTGATTTGGAGAAGGATCAGAACCTCAGTGACTCTGACATGGTTGCTGTTCTTTGGGTATGAAATTTTGTTTCTAGTTCTTTATTTCACATGTTATTTAATTTTGTATACTAATTAGTGTTATTCACTTCTGTTTGAAGGAAATGATCTTCAGGGGAACTGACACAGTGGCTATTCTGCTAGAGTGGATTCTTGCAAGGATGGTTTTGCACCCTGAAATTCAATCCAAAGCGCAAAGAGAAATCGACTCTGTTGTTGGCTCATCCAGGCCTGTTTCAGGTTCTGACATACCCAACCTGCCTTACCTTCAAGCCATTGTCAAGGAGTCTTTCAGGGTTCACCCACCTGGTCCTCTACTTTCATGGGCTCGCATTGCGATCCATGATGTGTATGTAGGGGAGAGCTTTGTCCCAGCTGGGACTACAGCCATGGTAAATATGTGGGCAATCACTCATGATGAGAATGTCTGGTCTGAGCCGGAGAAGTTCAAGCCAGAGCGCTTCATGGAATCGTCTGAGGATGTGAACATCATGGGGTCTGATATGAGGTTGGCGCCTTTCGGCTCTGGAAGGAGGGTCTGCCCCGGAAAAGCTTTGGGTTTGGCCACTGTTCAGCTGTGGCTGGCTCAGTTGCTTCAGAGCTTCGACTGGGTTGGGTCTGATAATGCTGGTGTGGACTTGGAAGAGTGTTTGAAGCTGTCTATGGAGATGAAGACCCCATTGGTTTGCAAAGCTATTGCTAGGGTTGCTTAAACTGAATGTGATCATTATTCCAGTTCCAGCCTCTATATTTTTCAGTTGCCTTGTTAATAAGCTAGAGTGGAGTTTGATTATGTTGCTTTAAGTTGATTAATAGACTAATGATCTTACATAGCTGTGCTAATTTGGGTATGTAATCTCGATCACACTCACTACTGCGAGTGTTTTGTTCTAGTTACCTGGATTGTGATCCAGTATAAATCCTAGTTATCCCTTTTTATTCTCATATATTCTTGCATGCCCTTCATGAAAGTTGATATATCCCATAAGATCTTTGCTACCACATAAGACTTCGATAAGGAATGCGATTCCTCTCTTTGCTGCCATATATCTATATCCTGGTAAAGAGAATATAACTGAACTTTCTTTCTTGTAAAGGAGATGCATCAGGATTTGGATATCCAAACCTGCGCTTTCTGCTTTCATTCTGAAATTGACCATTGATTCTTATCTATTTCAAGTACATATTCCCGCTAAGGTATGTTTAGGATACGAGGGTTTCTGCATTTGGGTAGGTTTACATTTTTTACTATATGAATGTCATGGCCAAGGATCAAGAAGTTGTCTCTATTGCAGAGAAAGAACACTATGGATCGGGTTAGAGGTAAATTAACCATCGCATATCATGAGCATGACAGTGATCAAGACTCACGAATACTTGATGCCTTGCGCCGAAAGTTCATACTCAAATGGCAAGTTTATTTAGTGTTAAAGGTTTTACGAAAATTTCGTGTGCACAATAATGCTATGAACTCTTGTATATGCTCGAACAACTCCCATGCATATATGTTGTACTAGATTTCCCAACGGTTTCTATGTACAACACACTAATATCATGACTAATTGATTAGGATTTAATTTATAGAGACTTGATTTTGGTTCTTCTGGTTTGTTGGTCTCTTGATCTTTCTATCCCATAGATCCGCGTTATAGATCAGACAAAAGGAATTGGATGACAAGAAATGAAGAAAAGATTGTAAGAAAAATGGATTGAAGCTAATATTGGTAGAGTAACAACATGAAAAGTACATGTTCATGCAGTATATGTCAAAATTTTCGTTAAATTCAAGTTGTCGTTGCATATTGTCCCAAAATTTTACTCTTCAATATTCAAAAAACCGTGTGACAGACATGTCGTGATGTGTTTAAACTTACCGTATATTTTTAACGTAATAATTTACATCATGCGATAAAGACATATCATCTGTTTGAACTTACCATATATTCCTAACAAACAATTTTCATCATTGTAATGTATCATTTACCATGTTACATATACAATCATTCAAATTTCATCATATAAAAGAAGGAAATGCCAGGGTCGGATGTATAACGTGTCGGAGCCTGGCATTTCGAAGAGCTAGTCCAACTCTGATTGCAAATCCAGTATTCCCGGATACGTAAAACAAAACTGGCCCAATGGGTTTCTAATTCCCAAACCCATCGTCTTCACCCACAAAAAACTTGCAGAGCTAGCCCAGTAAAAGCATCGTGCTCCACAGTTGGCCCAGTAAAAACATCGTGCTCCACAGCTGGCTCCAACTCATCAGCACAGTCGTAGCTAATGGCTTTCTTATTCTTCCTCTTTAACAATTTAATACTCTCTCACACACACACTCGCTCTTTTCACTCAGAAATGGATCCGACCCGGACCCGGAAAGTCCCTCCGAAACCCGACCTCTACTCCACCGTAGTCGTCCACGGCGACGACGAATCCGCCTCCGATTCCGACCGCCGCGCCAAGTCACCAACGGACCCGGAACCCGACCCGTACGCCACGTTCGTCTACAAGAACAATGCTCACGACGACGACGATGATGACGACGACGACGACGACGCCTCCCTCCCTCCGCTCCTCAAGCGCCTTCCCAAGGACTTCGGCGGCGGCGCCTCCCTCAATTACTTCGACGACGAGGACGACACCGCCGGCGATTTCGGGACCATGATCGTCCGCAATCGGACCACGCGGAGGTCACGTGACTGGGGGAGCCGTGCGGCCGAGGAGGAGGAGGACGACGACGGCGGAGATGCGTTCTCGACGTTTGTGATGAGGCCGAGTGAGAGAGAGTCGTCGCTGACCGGGACGGTGAGGAGGAACAGCGCCGGCGGGAATTCTACTATGAGCAGAGCCGTCGCGAGTATGCAGGCCTCCGGCGACGGGATGGGGAAGCAGAGGAAGAGCAGCGCCGCCTCGTCGCAGAACGAGGAGGCTCGCCAGAATATGAAAATGTCGACCAGTTCCATACCGGAAAGCGTCACCAGAGAAGATCCGACTACGAAGTACGAGCTGCTCAATGAGCTCGGTACATTACTACTTCATCTTCAATCTCCTTTTTTTTTTACTCTAATTTTGCTTTGTCTGAGTGGTTATTGTGTGATGGTGATAATGACAGGGAAGGGGTCTTATGGTGCGGTTTATAAAGCAAGGGACTTGAAGACTTCCGAGATGGTGGCGATCAAAGTCATTTCATTATCTCAAGGGGTCTGTTTCTGCTGTAGTTTTCGGGTTTTATATACTACTTTTGGATTCAGGAATTGGTCTGAGTTTTGACTGTGCAATGATGTTGTTGGTTTCAGGAGGAGGGGTATGAAGAGATTTGCGGTGAAATCGAGATGCTGCAGCAATGCAGTCATCCGAATGTTGTTCGGTACTTGGGGAGCTACCAAGGAGAAGAGTATCTTTGGGTAAGTTTTGGATAGTGGTGAATTGGTTAGTTTCTTGTTTCGGTTTCGGGTAATGCATGAGTATGAGACTACTGGTTTCCTGTGTATTGGCAGATTGTGATGGAGTATTGTGGAGGTGGAAGTGTTGCTGACTTGATGAATGTTACCGAGGATGCTTTGGAGGAGTATCAAATAGCGTACATTTGCAGGGAAGCATTGAAGGTATGATAAGCTCTGATTGAATAAAATTGACCTGTTGCACCTCATTAATAGAGTATCCTATGTCTTGTATTCCTTTTTTTTTTTTTTTTACCTAGGAACTGCCTGTAAAACACTATAGTTGGCCACTTAGCTAGGGCTTTAGGGGTACATGTTGGACTCAATTGAATGAACTAAACAATTCTCCAATGATAATGCTGATATACTTCCATTCATTTTCTGTTCAAACTATCTGTTGAGGTTACATATATTATTGATTTGAACAAGATTTTTTTTCTTCCCCCATAGGGCCTTGCTTATTTGCACTCGATTTTCAAGGTCCACAGAGATATTAAGGGTGGTAATATTCTGTTAACTGAACAAGGAGACGTCAAGTTGGGTGAGTACAGCGATCAATCATTTTGTGTACTAGAGATAGAAAGTGAATCATGATCGTCTTTAACAGCTCTTGATCTTTATGGTGTGATAATTCTTCAATCTTACAGGCATAATGACAATCTTAAGAGGGTGTGAAGTTTTAACTTCTCAATTTGACTATAGAATAAAGCATTGAGTACTCTTTTCTACTTTGTTGTCCTTTCAACAGCATGCTGACCTCCAAAATTTGGGATATGTTAATATTGGTAGGTGATTTTGGGGTTGCAGCACAGCTTACAAGGACCATGTCAAAGCGCAATACGGTAGGTCAGTTGCTTTAGTTATATCAATCTCATTGCTACTGCACAATTCAATTGGCCCAAAATTTGCAGTTTTATTACTTTATAGACGAGAAATTGATAGTTGTTTCACCCTAGTTGTTTGGTTTAAGGTGTCATCAGAATTTGTTCCAAAACGGGTACCTTTTCAAGATCAATTCTTGTGGTGGTTACCACAGCAACTGCTCTGGGGTTTGACCATAAGACATTACGTACATGAGACACAAACCTCTTTCTATGTCCTTAGGCTTGAGTAGGTGATTTAGTTATTGGAAAATAAAAAATGAGGGGACTAACGAGTGTTGCCTAGACGTGCTCTATGGACTAGAAAAATATAGAAGTGATAACAAATTGTATGTAAACTTGACAGTTGCAAACCTTTGTTTTATGTGATATATTTGTTTGTACTTTGTCACATGAATTTTTTCTTTTTCCTTTGATGATTTGTCTTTTATTCTCAGTTCATTGGGACTCCACATTGGATGGCTCCCGAAGTAATTCAGGAAAGTCGTTATGATGGAAAGGTATCATGTCTACTCTGTACTCTACACAAAATTTGATTACCTTTATATTTGTATTACTTGGCTGAGATGCTGCCTATATTTATGTAATTTATTTTATTTTTGCAATTAGTTGTTATGCACTACTTTTGGAGATAATAGTACTATGATGAAACTACTAATGATATAATTTATTTTTCTTATTGTTTACTCTAGGTGGATGTATGGGCTCTTGGTGTTTCTGCAATTGAAATGGCTGAGGTAATATATATTTACCATTTAAATTGTTCTCAAGATGGTGAAAATTTTAAGAAGCGACTGTTTCAAAGTTTCTTGGTAGCCTTTTCAAATGTAGCAGGGAGGGGGTGGGAAATAGATGATGTTGGTTCCAGCCTGAGTTGACCAACTTTGGTATAATTGGACCTTATGACAGAGCAAGAAACAGTTTGGGTATGGTAATACTGAGCTTAGACTGATAGAAGTAGAACACCTTTATAGAACTGAGAAGATTTAGGATATGGCTGTAAGTAAAGAGAAAAGAGAGATATGGGACAACAGTGTTGAAAGGGAAGAGAAAAGGCTACATGTGTAGTAATGTACTAAGCCTTCAACGACTCTAAGCTTTTGTCATTCCAAAATGCCTAATTCACTGCAAATAGCCTTACTTATAGGCTTCATATACTTCTTTCTATACCAAACTATTCACTATAAACTATTGTACTTGGCCTTAAATTCAAATAGTCTCGTATTAGCACTAAACTGAAATATATACTCTTAATAAAATTTGTATTATAGCTTTTGATTTAACCTTACTGACTTAAATTCATTAGATTACTATCTTGGACCAATAAGTCCTTAGATTTAGAGCTGGCCCAATGGGCATAGTCTTGAGATTCTTGAAAGGGCGTTTCTTATATTACGGTTGCTACTGCATCACTTGAAGAAATAATTGTTTTTAGCCTCACCGGAAAGGATTGATGAGATGTTTTCCTTATAAATTTCAGGGACTTCCTCCAAGATCTGCAGTGCATCCAATGAGGGTGAGTAATTCATCCCATCGTTTTCATTTTATTAGAAGTTCAAGCGTATCATGGTTGCTTGTTCAATTAAAACCCGTATCTTAATTATTAATATGTATCCCATTCTTTTGTTCATTGCTTTTATTGAAAATCTGTTATAGAGATAGTTTAATAAAATTTGGATATTCCAAGAGAAAAGCATCTCAAAGATGGTCACTGATACTGACTTACAAACATATATGCAAGTAGCAATTGGCCATCTCTCTTAGCATGATTGGTGACCCTGCAATGCCATATATGTGATTGTTCTTTCATATTGGAAGAATATGGATTAGAAGTTATCTAGGTATGAGCTGAAGTTGCTAATTAAGGCCTCATATATTAATAAACTTGTCTCTGTTTTTGTTATTCCTCTCTAATCATTGTTTGTTGAGGGGATATGTAACCCATTTATTGTTTATTATAGGTTCTATTCATGATATCCCTTGAGCCAGCTCCAATGCTTGAGGATAAAGAAAAATGGTCTGTTTTCATGCTTCTCTCTTTGATCTTTTATACCAATTCCAATGACTTCAGCCTGTACAAAGCTTATCAGGCATCATAACCTACTATCAAGTCTTTAAAGCACTATTGGGTTCAATAATTTCCAATGGTGGTGGTATTTGCAAACGCATTGCTATGTCTCAAACCATTTAGCATGTATTGCACTATGACACTTTGCCTGCCAAGCTACTTTACTTGAGTCCAATTTGCATCCCTTTCCAGAGAGGTTTATAGAAGCTCACATCATAATTATAATTAGTTTAATACAATCGCCATGATCTTCAACTTTCGTCATCTTTATCTGCATCTTTTTTGTGTTTTTACTGTGACAGATCATGCTCAGATGCTTTTGAACATCCTTTGAATTTCGGCTGTCTCCTTTTGCAGGTCTCTCGTGTTTCATGATTTTGTGGCGAAGTGCCTGACAAAAGAACCACGTTTACGCCCTACTGCAGCTGAGATGTTGAAGGTAGTCTTCATATTGAATATCTGTACGTTCTATGTACAAATTGGGGCTGTGTAGATTCTTCCAGTAATATTTTAATCCATCATAGTGGATGTAAATGGTTTCTCTTCTCTTGTTTTGTTCATGTGTCACTAACTATAAGTATTCCCTCAAAATCAAATCCTTTCTCTGAGAATGAACTTGAAGCAGATCTATATAAAATATTCTAGTGCTTACTGTGTTGCAAATTGTCTCTGTTCTGAATGAACAATAATTTTCATTTTATTAATTGCAGCACAAATTCATTGAAAAATGCAAATGTGGTCCCTCTGCAATGGTGCCTAGGATTGAGAAGGCCAGGCAAATCAGGACCTCTATGGCTTTGCAAGCACAAAATGATGCTCCAGATGAATTGGAAGATGATGTAAGAAATGCCCGTGTTCACTTTTATTTGTGTCCCTGTTAGTCCTTATCTTATTAGCAGATTGTAATTTGAAACAGGGAGCTCCCAAAGTGAATGAAGATTATGGAGATACTGTTCCTTCAAGGCCTCTGGGGGCAAATGAAGTGCCTACAGGCAGCACATTGATGAAGCAGCACATGTCTGGTATTGGGGAGCATGCAGAGGAAGGTATGAAAACTAGATTGCAACTAAATTTGCAAAACTATCTTTAGCTATATTAGTGTTGATGGGCTGCTTTGTAAGGTTATACATGGTAATGCTTGTGGTAACTATGCACGCATCTTGAGTAGGTTTACATATTCAAAGGGTTATTTGTGCAGACAGTATTGAATTTTGAGCAGGGGTGCTAAAGGATACTTGTATTCTATTTGACAGGTTTATTTTATATTTATTTATTCAATCGCAATGAAAACTTTATATGTAATTACAATACTAAATTGGAAACTTGAAAATATCTTGTTTTCTCACAAGACATCACTTGATTTATAAATTAGTGGGCTTATTTCTTATTGTGCGTCATGGCAAAGCAGATTATTGCCAACTTTGTGAGAATCTATATGCTCATGGGTGGCAATTGTATTATATTATATGATCTTCTGATATGAAACCTGTGCTTGATAGGTAATTTTGGCACCGTAATAGTTCATGGTGGAGATGAAAGAGATGTGACTGGTACTCGGACACAAATTTTTGATTCCAAAGAACATTCATCTGCTTCTGGACTTGGTCTTTCCACTGCTGGCGTAGGTAAATCAAGCGAAGTCAGGTACTTACCTCACCAGTTATTCGTGAATTCATTGCCCAGTGTCAAAAGATAAAACTTCATTTCTACTATTCATTCTATCAGGTTGGGAGGTGAAAATAACACTTCGGTTGGAGTACCAAATACAGTTACACAGACGAAACATGCATTTTCTCTATCACCTTTTAGCTCTCCTGAGCCGAACTTGAGAAAAAGCAGATCTCAGCCACAGGTCGGAAGTCTAACTATAAGTGGTGGCACAGTGAAGAATGAAACTGTCAGCCGGAAAGCTTTTGCAGTGCAAGATAAGGTAATATGCTTCATTAGTTTGTGCTTACCAAGTGTGTCTTATGTACAACAGCTGCTAAGTAAGCAACAAGGCTGTTGGTCGTAGATTTCATTGTAGGTGGAAAGTTACTCCAACATGCATAACATGAACTAGAAATAACTTGTGATCTTAACCGTGGAGTTCTCCTCTCCCATGATGTGTACTGACTAGTAGGTAAAATGCTAGAGTATTCTTGCTACTCACTGCACATCCCTCAATCGTTAATTTCACTGGCCCTTTCTAACAAACTACTCAAGACATCGGAAACAAGTGTAAAAGAACTAGGGATAAAGGGTCAGCCTACCATGGAACCTCTAGATTCCAAATCTCCCCTTGGGTCACCATCTGTAATGACTGAAAAATTTACAGATTGGTTTGTTCACAAAGATGTCTGTATCCTAACATGCATTTTATCCCTTATTTTCATTGAGGTGAAAAGTTCACTGCTTAGTTTAATCCTAACTGTGCCTTTTTCTCAGGGCATGTATTAAATTTTGTTTTCATTGTCAAGAAAAATTCACTTGTTAGTTTGTTCCCAAAGATGCCTGTTTGTCAATGCAAAGTATTTAATCGATTAACTTCCTGTCTCGCAGCTTTGGGCCATTTATGCAGCTGGTAATACAGTACCTATTCCATTTTTGAGGGCGACAGATATATCCCCCATTGCTCTCTTATCAGATAATGTTCTCGGAGGCATGCAGCGAGATAATAGTGGAGCCGGTGCTATAGATGCACTACAGGAGCTTTTTACTGGTGATGCACAGTCAAAAAAGGGCGAAGAGGACAAAATGAGGTCCTCTCTCTCTCTCTCTCTCTGTCTCTCTCTCTCTCTGTATATATAAATGAACATATATATACAGGCTGGATCAGAGGCGGACGTCCGCACTTTTTCGCCTTTGCGGACGTCCGCCTCTGATCCTTTTTGTGTATATATATATATATATATATTTATATGTATATATTTATATTTTTGACATTTGGTGTGCTGCAGATTCCCCTTCCTCCAAGTGTTTACAAAAGACTCCATTCAAGTCCAACTCTATTGAATCTCACACAAGCTTTAGCCTACCACAAGATGTACGTCAGCGAAATTATATTTCTCTTCAAAATTACTTTGGCTTGGCCAATGAGATATTCACTTTCCTGCTGCTGTATAAAAGGACCGGTTAACATAACACTCTTTTGTTCATTTAATTCAGGTGCTACGAAGATATGCCTCTCCAAGAATTGCAAGCAACTCAGGAACAACAGACCATTCAAAATCTTTGCGATACATTAAGAACCATTCTTCGTTTGTAGCCATATATATTCTGACAATTTGTAACTTTGTTTCTTTCATCAATGGCAGTGGTATAGTTGAGGCTAGATAATCTAAGGTAGAGAAGCTGGGATAGCAAATATAGAGTAGTCATGTTGTCTTTGTGTAGCCTATTAAGTAAATAACTTTACTTGTACATCACAGCCAAACTAATAATTTTGTCGAAATGAAAGTTGCCAAGCTTCTTTCTTTAGTTATTCATGGAAATGAAATTTGTCGAGATTACTTTGTGCGATATCTCTTTATGGATAAGACCTTAGCTCTGGTAAGGTAAAAATACTAAACTGAAACTTTTATATTCGTTGAACTACAAAGAAGTTAAACTGTAAGTATCTGTAACTAACAAGGCAACATTGAAATATTAAAGACTGGAGCTAAACCCCAGAGAATTATACAAGATCAACTCCAGGTGCCTAATTGGAACGGCTGCAGCAGTACCACACAATGGCACCAAGAAATATAATGATTAGCACACTAAAAATAATGATCCACTTCGTCCAGCGTCCCATAGTTGTTGCTGTCTTGACACCGGAGGAATATGTCATGGGGATCTCAGGAAGTGATGAGGTAGGTGGTTCTGATAGGCTCGGGGTTGGGGGTGATAAGGCATTAGTTGAATTTGCATCTGAAGTTGGTGGTTCTGATAGGGTTGGAGTTGGGGGTGATGAGGGCTCAATTGAATCCGTATCAGAGGATGGTGGTTCTGATGGGGTTTGGGTTGCGGTAGGGGGATCAGTTAAACTTGTATCGGAGGATGGTGGTTCTGATGGGGTTGGGGTAGGGGCATCAGTTGAGTTAGGAGCCGGATTTTTGGCAGATGAGTATCCAGTCAATCCCACATTGTAAACCACAGTTCCATCCGGTTGAAATAGACCGAAATTCCTCTCCGAAGTTGGTCCATGCTTTTTGTTCTCGTTGAAAAGAGCAAAAACATAGACGTCGAGTGTAGGCTGCAAAGGTGTACCTTCGTTGGCCAATTGCCTCTTCAACAAGTTCCCATTGTATATAGCAGCATTCTCTAAACTCGCACCAAGTTCATCATCATCCCCTTTCGATGGCCACCCTGTCTCCCCAACCTTAACCTCTATATCATCAAACCCCAATGCCTTAGTGGCATAAATGACTGCATCTACTTGAGCATACAACAAGTTGTCATAATGCAAATTGCTACTAGGGTCTGTCACTCCGGCCGATGAACCGTCGTTGCTGAAAAGCACATAGTCTAGAGGAATTTCTTTCGAGTTTCCCTTGTATGCAAAGTAAGGATATGCATTGATCCAAAATGGTGATTTTGTGGATGACAAAAACTGTAACACTTGTGACATTATATCAGAGACATCACTTTTGAAACTGGCAGCAGAAGGTGGATAAGACTCTCCCATCACCCCATAAGAAAAAGGCGATGACACCTTGATGTGTGAATCAAGACCTAACTGAGATAGTGCCTTTTGAACGCTGGACATGGCCGGTACAAGGCTAGCTAGCAAATCCGCTGCATCAAGCTCGTTCCCTATCATAATGTCTGTGATTTTCGTTGCCGGAAGGTAAGGCTTGATGCGTGTAGTGACCCACTGAATGGCTGCTTGGGGGTTGCTTAGTTGGCTTAGCATAGTGTTTTCCACTGTCACAATGAGCTGAATATCCGAATTTGCGAATGCAGTTAGTATCTGAGGGTTGGTGTCAAAAATTCTTGCTTTTGTGATGTTGTTGAACCTTAAGAGGCTCACAACTTGCTGTGGTTGTAGCAAATTGTCACCTAGTTGACCGTAGTTGATACCAAGTGCTGAAACTCTTTGTACGAAACCGAATCCTGAGAAACAGATCAACCAACATAGAAGAAGAAAAGCAGCATTGATTCTGGTACACTTTGCCATGGAGAACTTTTTCTGTAGGGATGAAAAGTTTGCTCGTAGATCACTGAAAATTATTAGAGAGCACTTGAATTTCTCAATCTCACAACAAGAACACATCTGGATTGCATTGACGCTTAAGGTACGTATTTATAGAGTAGTACTGCAGTAAGCCTAGACCGCCTAAGACTCCCGAAACAATTAGGAATAGATGCCTTAGGAAAGTTTATTAAATATCATCTCTAACTGTGCTAGGAATCTATTATCCTGCTATCGATAGGTATAGTTTAATTTCCTACTCGATCACAGGTTACTTTGAAACAAAGAGACAAAAGTGTTATTTTACTTCATGTCATAATAAAATCATCTTAGCCATTGATGTCATCCTAGCTAGCGTTCCAATTGTTAACTTATTACTTAGCAGGCTCGATGACTATTGCTCCAATCTATTGTAATGAGGTGAAAAGATTTAAAAATCAATGGCATTACATTAGTGATAAAGTAATTTGGGTTCACATCCAAAACCAATTGATCATAGATGGAGTGACCCAAACCTTTATAAATCCAGAGGCAAGGTCTCATATTCTCGAAGTGGGATTGATATCTCAACAATTAGTACTTCACATTTCACATTTCAGTATGGTGAAAATGCGTCCTCTCTCTCTCGTTGCAGATACAAGAATGATGAGTTTCCTCCTACAATTACGTACACTGGCACACTGCACGAAGGTCTTCTTCTTTCAGAAGCCTATATTAAACCCTCCTCGATCGTTGAGGAATACCCGAAGATTGGGCTGTTGATGTTCATCGAGGCTAGCTGCTCTTTTGACTTCCCGATCAAGTCTCTGTTGATGCTAAATCCATACAAATGTGTAGTGATAAAATCAAAAAATTGCCTTTTGTTTTTTAAAGGTATTATATATCTCCTGGTGCGGACTCAAGAAAGGACCAGATGAAGTTGCAAGGCCATGAGAGTATGCTAATTAATTAGAATTTAGAAAATGTGGAATCTAAACGCCCAGAAAAAGGCTTAGAACTGGTACTGAATTCACATGCAACTAATCAAATTAGGTGATGAGTTCGTTTAGTTTATAAGCCTTGTGAAGCATGAGCAAATTAGTTTATAGGCAAACGTACTTTCTTCCCACATCAGGTACCCCCTTTACTATTACAATATGGTTTTTATCAATTCTGAAACGAAACCGATCGACAAGTATGAATTATACCCTTTTTTATTATGCCCTATGAATTGCATGCTTTCTTTATATATGAAACTAGCTACAACAAGTCAACAAGCATGAAATTGAAACCATAAATCTACTGATCGAACCAAACCTCCAAACAAAAGCTAACCGATGTTCAAGCTAGGTTGCGTCGATCACACTATATAATGGAAGCATCCAGGCTATGCTCGTTCGTAAAATCTGATTCTCTTTCGTAATAGCTTCGAGTACGTACCAATGTCAATACCTCAAACTCCTCCTTCTCTTCCCCAGTACTTACAAGAAAGTGACCTCAGCCATGAAACCAGAGACCTAATATCCACGCTACCTAAAGAGAAAGGTTTCATGTCATCAGATCAATATCTTTATCAGTACCAGGGCTTTTGGTACCCAACTGAGTATATCCAGGGAGTTTTAGCCTCCCAGAAACACTTTGAAGCCCTAGATACCGATATCCTTCTTGCTTGTCCTCCCAAATCAGGCGCCACTTGGCTCAAGGCCATTTTGTTTTCCCTAGTGAAACGAGTGCACCATCATCCTCAGGACCAAGATCACCCTTTGCTCTAAAACAACCCACATACTCTTGTGCCCTTCTTGGAGATTCATCTCTACATCAAGAACCAGATCCCTGCCCTCACCTCCTATAACCCTCCTCCCAGGGTCTTTTCAACTCACTTACCACTCGGATCTCTACCGCAATCTGTCAAACACTCTGCTTGCAAGGTTGTCTATCTGTGTAGAAACCCTAAGGACATAGTAGTCTCATTTTGGAACTTTGCAAACAAGATGAGGGCCAAGACTAGGGGAACCACTTCACTTGAAGAAGTGTTAGAAAGTATCTGCAGCGGTAAGTCTCCGTTTGGACCTTTTTGGGATCATGTGCTGGATTACTGGAAGGCGAGCTTGGAAAGGCCGGCGCCTGAAAGGGTGTTCTTCCTCAAGTATGAGGAAATGAAAGAACAACCAGGTCTGCACTTGAGGAAGCTAGCTGAGTTCTTGGGGTGCCCATTTTCACCAGAAGAAGAGGCGCAGGGAGTGGTGGACAATATCTTAAGGCTGTGTAGTTTTGAGAATATGAGCAATTTGGATGTGAACAAAAACGGGAAACACTCGAATGGGGTGGCGAACAGTGCATTCTTTCGGAAAGGGGAGGCCGGAGACTGGAAGAATTGTTTGACAGCCGAGATGGTGGAGAAGCTAGACTCTGTCATTGAAGAGAAGTTGCAAGGCTCTGGATTCCAATTCTAAGCAATGCTTCATTGCTAGCTAGCTTGTTTCTATTGCTTATTATCGGTTTCCTTCATGCGTGTGTTTTTTTTGTTTGGTCAAACTTCATGCGTGTTTGTGTGTACGTACTTTTTCTGTGGTTGAAGCGTTTGTCAACTTTGTGTGAAATTCGAGATTGGTTAGTTCCAATATGTTTCAATCTCGATCATGAAATAAAATGTTGTCTCACTTTCACTATAACTGGGTATTTTTACTATATTATGATTTTTATCATCGAATGCTAAGTAATAATGGTAATTAGAACTATTTTAGCAAACTTTTTATTTTAGTTTTTAGCTATTTTAGAAAACGTGTTTAGTTTTTTTTGATATTTTTAGAGCTCCAGCAGACTAACTAAAGTTTAGTTATTATGACTTTTAGCTATGTCGTTTGAAAATTTACGTTTTGTGTATGTTTTGGTTTAGAATTGCAGGGTGGTGTCCAATTTTGCTTTCTCATTTGCCATCATATCAGTTCTCACTGGTATAACGACGCTGTACAGCACTGGGCTGAAATTTGGGGGCCCAGTTTCTATTGTGTATGAGTGGTTTATAGCTGGTTGTTTCACCATGATTGTTGGTTTGTCCATGGCTGAGATTTGTTTTTCTTACCCAACTGTGCCATGTTTCTCATGCGCCGTTGTCTCAAAACGGAAACTTAATGCACAGATGCCTCGAATGTGGATGATCTCTGCAAGCCACCTACACCATTATCAACTCAAATCAAGACTCTGCCTTATCAATTCAAAAGACCACTGAAACCAACCCAATGCAAATGCAATCCGTTGCCCTCTTTTCAATGTTTCGCTTCCAAAAAAGTCATTAACACTTCATAATTAAATGCTTATGTGACAAGAATAGCTTTCTAGTTTTGAACCAAGGAACCGTTCAATCACTTTGACAGTTCCTGTGGCTTGGAAAAAAAGAAAAGAGTTGCATATTTATAGGCAAATTAGGCTTCCCATTCAACGATCGAGCATGTGTATGTTTTTTCCTTTGAGATCTCAATATGTATTGAAGCACTGAGAAGTTTCATGTCTAATCACAACACAAATGAAGATGACACTGGTCCTATTTTTGCAATGGGATGATGTACACTTTTCCCTGTTTAAGCTAACAGGAAATCTGATATATCCAAAAAATCTGCAAATGTAGACTGTACCAGAAAGAACAAATATACATTACTCCAGACAGACTCAATCATAGGAACTCCTGACTAGTAACTTAATCCCAAGACTAACTATTATCCCGGGTGGAATTGAACACAAGCATGAAAAGCAATGAAGAAGCACCTCGTTTCAATCTTGAAGAAACAATTCAACAATTAAACACAAGCAAAAGATCAAAGGGGAAAGCACTAACCTTCATGCCATCAAAGTGGTTACTGTATAGAACAGGAACTTAAGAAAATTGCAGAAAGCATGAAACTCATATCAACTCAAAACTGAATCTGATCTTTTAATTTCCAGATTGTAAGAGCGTAATCTCATAATAGGCATCCCCAGTTCTGAACAAATACTGTTCTCATTCTGCGTAGCGCTCAGAGAATACGTACCATTGAGCGAACCCAATCTGGACATGGTAATTTCAAAACAATATCGGTATTGAATCCAAATCGAATAATGATATCTAGTGTAGGGAAGCATTGAAGGTATGATAAGCTTTGATTGAATAATATTCTGTTAACAAGGAGATGTCAAGTTGGGTGAGTACAGTGATCAATCATTTTGTGTACTAGAGATAGAAAGTGAATCATGATTGTCTTTTAACAGTTCTTGACCTTTATGGTGTGATACTTCTTCAATCTTACAGGCATAATGACAATCTTAAGAGTGTGTCAAAGCGCAATACGGTAGATCAGTTGCTTAGTTATATAAATCTCACACAAGATGTACGTCAGCCAAATTATATTTCTCTTCAAAATTAATTACTTTGGCTTGGCCAATGAGATAATCACTTTCCTGCTGCTGTATAAGAGGACCGGTTAACAAAACAAACTTTTGTTCATTTGATTCAGGTGCTATGAAGATATGCCTCTCCAAGAATTGCAAGCAACTCAGGAACAACAGACTATTCAAAATCTTTGCGATACATTATTCTGACAATTTGTAACTTTGTTTCTTTCATCAATGGCAGTGTATAGTTGAGGCTAGATAATCTAAGGTAGAGAAGCTGGGAAAGCAAATATAGAGTAGTCATGTGGCCTATGTTGTCTTTGTGTGTAGCCTATTAAGTAAAAAACTTTCCTTGTACATCACAGCCAAACTAATAATTTTGTCTGAATGAAAGTTGTCAAGCTTCTTTACTTTCGTTATTTATGGAAATGAAATTTGTCAACAGATTACTTTGTTCGATATCTCTTTATGGATAAGACCTTAGCTCTGGTAAGGTAAAAATACTAATTAAACTGAAACTTTTATATTCGTTGAACTACAAAGAAGTTAAACTGAAAGTATCTCTAACTAACAAGGCAACATTGAAATATTAAAGACTGGAGCTAAACCCCAGAGAATTATACAAGATCAACTCCAGGTGCCTGATTGGAACGATAGCAGTAGTACCACATAATGACACCAAGAAATATAATGATTAGCGCACAAAAAATGATGATCAATATCATCCAGCGTCCCATTGTTGTTGCTGTCTTGACACCAGAGGAATAGGTCATGGGGATCTGAGGAAGTGATGAGGTAGGTGGTTCTGATAGGCTTGGGGTAGGGGGTGATAAAGGCATTAGTTGATTTCGCATCCGAAGTTGGTGGTTCTGATAGGGTTAGAGTTGGGGGCGATGAGGGCTCAGTTGAAGTCGTATCGGAGGATGGTGGTTCTGATGGGGTTGGGGTAGGGGGCTCAGTTAAATATGTATCGGAGGATGGTGGTTCTGATGGGTTTGGGGTTGGGGTAGGGGCATCAGTGCCAGCATCAGTTGAGTTTGGAGCCGAAGTTGTGGAAGATGAGTATCCAGTCAAGCCCGCATTGTAAGCCACAGTTCCATCAGGGTGAAACAGACCAAAATTCCTCTCGGAAGTTGGTCCAGACTTTTTGTTCTCATTGAAAAGAGCAAAAATATAGACGTCAAGGTTAGGCTTCAAAGGTGTACCTTCCTTGGCCAATTGCCTCTTCAACAAGTTCCCATTGTATATAGCAGCATTCTCTAAACTTACACCAAGTTCATCATCATCCCCTTTCGATGGCCACCCTGTCTCCCTAACCTTAACCTCTATATCATCAAACCCCAATGCCTTAATGGCATAAATGACAGCATCTACTTGAGCATACAATAAGTTGTCATAGTGCAAATTGCTACTAGGGTCAGTCACTCCAGCTGATGAACCGTCATTGCTAAAAAGCACATAGTCTAGAGGAATTTCTTTTGAGTTGCCCTTGTACGCAAAGTAAGGATATGCATCGATCCAAAACGGTGACTTTGTGGTTGATAAGAACTATAACACTTGTGACATTACATCGGAGACATCACTCTTGAAACTGCCAGCAGTGGGTGGATAAGACTCTTCCATCACTCCATAAGAAAAAGGCGATGACACCTTGATGTGTAAATCAAGACCTTATAACTGAGATAGGGCCTTTTGAATGCTGGACATCGCCGGTACAAGGTTAGGTAGCAAATCCGCTGCATCAAGCTCGTTCCCTATCATAATGTCTGTGATTTTCATTGCCGGAAGGTAAGGCTTGATATGTGTATTGACCCACTGAAGGGCTGCTTAGCATTTTGTTTTCTTCTGTCACAATGAGCTCAATATCTGAATTTACGAATGCCGTTAGTATTCGAGGATTGGTGTCGAAAATTCTTGCTTTTGATATGTTGTTGGACCTTAAGAGACTCGCAACTTGCTGCGGAGGTAGCAAATTGTCGCCAAGCTGGCCATAGTCCATACCAAGTGCTGAAACTCCTTGTAATGAACACATCAGTGAACACAGAAGGAGAAGAAAAGCAACAACATTGATTCTAGTACACTTTGCCATGGAGAACATTTTCTGTAGGTGTGAAGAGTTTGTGATCACTGAAAGTTATTAGCACCTTAATTTCTCAATCTCACAATGCAAGAACACATGTGGATTGCATTGACGCCAAAGGTTCGTATTTATAGAGTTGTAAACACTAGACCTACCCGAAACAATTAGGAAGAGATACGTATGTGTCTGATCAAAATGTTCCCTAACAAACTTAGGAAAAGAAAGTCTAGCAAATAAAGATTAATCTTGATTATCCTAGGAATCTATTATCCTGTTATCGATAAGTATAGTTTTTTAGAAGCCCTTCTAGTGAGGACTCTTAAGTTGAGGACTTGATGAAGACTTTTCAGCTTATCCTACTTTTTGATCTTATATCCACATATTGATTATTCAGTTTATAGGTATTTATGAGTAGATCATTTCTCCAAATTTTCAGCTGTATTGAAAATTGTTAAGACATTCATAAGTGTAATTTATCAATTATAAACTTGAACGGTTCATATTTGACATATTTGGTTTGTCCATTAATTTGATATAGTATGTTATCTTAACAAACACCAATTTGACTGAAAATTTGTAAAAACGATCTACTTATATAAACCTAAAAACTGAACGGATGAGATGTCAAAATGTGATCGAAAATTGAGTATTTTAAACTATAAATCGAATAATCCTCACAAAGTCCTCAATTTAAGAATCTTCGTTAAGGGCTCCCATAGTTTTCCTATTCGATCAAAGGTACTTTGAAACAGAAGCAATATATCACTTCACGTGACAACATCATCTTAGCCATTGGTGTGATCCGAAGGCTCCAATTCTTTAACTTATTACTTAGGCTCCATGACTATTGCTCCACTTTTTACCACAGTGTAGTGTGGTAAAAATGGTAATTCTGGGTCTTAATGTTCCTAGCTTCTTCTTCTCTCGTTTGCAAACACGAAGATGATGAGCCTCCTCTTACGATTACACTCGCACACTTCTCCTAGGTCTTCTTCTTCTTTCATCAGAAGCCTCTCTTTCTTATCAACCCACCCAATACCACAACCACCCCTTAAGCCCTCTCAACTCTTAAATCCTCCTCCTCCTTCTTCTTCTTTGATTGGTTTCTCTCCTAAACCCAGACCCACTATATTTTCTCCCTCTACCCTTCGCTTCCTGACCACCCAATCCTCTGAGGATTTCGACGATTACCAAGATGATAACTTTTTAGGTAAAGCTCTGTGCTTTCTGCAGTTTCACTGTTTAGTTTTGAGTTTTAACTATCTGGGTATGTCAAAGTTGGGATTTTTATTTACTGAAACAATTGAGTAGTTCACTGCTTGCTATCAAGGCTATAACTTTAGTACTATAACACCCTTTAGACCTTAGATATGAGTTAAGCTTTTGATGGGTTCTTTAAAAAGGTGATTCTCTATGGCTCAAGTTACTCAACATTGGTCATGTAAGATTGGTGCTGCGTTTTTGTATATGCATATTGATGTAAAGCTGTGGTATGGTCTCTTTTGGTAATGCAACTTTGGATTTTCAGGTGAAGAAACAGAAGAGGGAGGAACATCAGATGGATGGGAAGAAGGGAATAGTACAGATGGTTGGGAGGACGAGGATGTCGCCGAGCCTATGGTACATTGTTGTGGCTTGAACACTTTTAGTTGCTCACTCTTCATTTTTGCTGAAAATTTGGAATATGTTTGATGATGCTAGTAATTGGTCTATGTAGGTTGGTGATGGAGGCGATGGCGGTGGAGTGGTGTTCCATGGTGTTCCCTGGGGTGAGCGGGCACTGTCCATTGCTCGTGAGGTGTTGGCACAGTTTTTTGATGACATGAAGCTCTTCTCTTTCAAGACTACTCCTCGAGGATATGTGTTTGTGAGACTGGACAAACTATCAAACGAGTAATTCTTCTGCTCTTTTCATTGACAAACTTGCGAGTAGTTTAACATGTATTTTTTTCAACTTTGGCACCGTAGTTTGTTTTATTTTTTGCACCAAATGTCTATTTTAATGAGATTGATAAGATAAGATATGTTTAACATGAGTATACTTTAGAGACTCTGTTTCTTCGCTTCATTGTTTGTCAGAGGCTGCTAATAGGAAAAAAAATAAGGGAAAAGTATACAACTTGATCCAAAGCTTCTTCTTTTTGGCACAATTTGTTTGTTTTGTGGGAGGAGAAAGGCTGAATTTGTGATGTTAGCCTTATGACATAATGTCTTTCTTTTATCAGATATGGGTGTCCAAGCATGGAGGAGCTTGGACGCTACAGTAAAGAATACAAGAGAAAGTTGGATGATGTTGGAGCACTTGGAGAAATACCTGAAGATTTGGCTGTTGAGGTTCATCTCAATCAAGTCTCTATCATGTTTGATCCATACAAATACGTGTAGTGATGAAATTGCATTTTGTTTTGAAGGTATCATCTCCTGGTGCGGAGAGGTTACTAAAGGTACCAGATGATTTACCTCGGTTTAAAGACAAGGCCTTGAGAGTATGCTATTTAGAAGATGTGGATTCTAAACGCCCAGAAAAGGATGGGGTATTTATGCTGGAGTCTGTTGAGACAGAGTCAGAGAGCTGTGTGTGGAAGTTGGCAAATGTGAAGGAAAACAGGGATCCAGACAGCAAAGGTAGACCATTAACACGTAAACAGATGGATTGGAGATTAAAATTGCCATTTTCTGTGCATAAAAGGGTACTTCTGTACCTAAACTCAAGTTGAGAATTTTTTGCTTTAGTGAAAAATGTTGGTTAGGATTTAGAAAAGACAAATATTTGAAGAATAATTCTAATTTCTGCGGTTTGTACCCTTGAATTTCGATTTTATAACATCTTACACAATTGAAGTATCAACCCCAATTTTGATAAGTATGGGCATTGAGTTTCATATATTCGGGCTTCCCTGTGGTTTCAAAAGTTAATAAATGCTCAGGTTATGTATGGCTTCAAGCTAGCTGTTTAAATATCATATGTTTTCTCTTGATCTTTTGTTCTTTTTACTCTTGATCTTTGTTGTATGCTTCTATATGTTTGCGTAACTGCGTCATTCTTTTCTGTTGGGCATTGAAGTTGCTCTTGGCTCTGTTCATTTGGCCTACTGGCCCAGGTGTCCTAGTTTGTATTGCCATCTTGTTTAGCTCTCTTGTGAACTTTGCTCTTCTAGTCTTCTCTCCTTATTATAGAGCTCTTTATCAAAAGAGAGAAAACTATTGAGAAAAAAAAGGCTACCCAACTGAACATAATGAATAGGATTGGTTGCTGCAACCTATATAACTTGATTCATTTCTGACTTTTGTCCTTGATTCTGCATTCACTGCATCGGCATTCAATTGAATCAATTCATTTGATATATCATTTTCTGTTACAAAGATAAATCAGAACCGAGTATTTCTACCAGCTAGTCAGTAGTTACTGTTTCAGTTATTTATGCAGCTGGTCAGCTAGTGAAGCAATTTTAGCCATTATTCAGAGGCTGTTTTCACAGGATAGCTACTAATCCTGCTATAAGTTATATGTCTATCCTATTATTTATGGCTGCTTTCAATTTTAGCCATTATTGTGTTTCTAACAGTTGGGTCAGCTAGTGAAGCATTTTATATATATTTTTTTAACACGGGAATCAATCTATATGTTAATGATGGTCATTTTTGAGATGCATGATCTCATGCTGGTCAGATGCAAAGGATTCATAACATGCAAGTCCCTTTCAAGAAGCTAGCACTGATCAAGCAAACTAAATGATGATACCTCTCCTTTCAACTGATTATGACTAAAAGATGAAGAGACGAGGCAGGTCCATATCATCATGCTAGCAATTACGGAGCTGCAAAACCGATCAATGATTCAAATTAATGTAAGCAAAGTAGCATTCCATCTCTATCATAGAATTAATTCCCTGCTACTAGCATTGTAGTCATCTTTATTTCATTATAGGAGTCTCTCCTTGGCTTCTAGGAATCAAATAGTTTTACTATATTATAGATCATTTTTCTTTTTCTTATTTTCTGTTTTTGTATCATGAATTGTTTTGTTTGTTGGATACAACTGTTTGATGAATGTGGACTACTGAATATATCAGAAAGATTCTGCAGAATCCACTTAGCTTCCACAGCATGGATACATATTTAGAACAGTAGATCTCAGTTTCCTTCTGTAATTATTTTGAATGTTCTATGAAGGTTACTCATCAACAAAAATAGACCTAGGTCTTCTTTTTCTTTAATTTCATGATCCATTATGTCATGTAAATTGGGAAAAGTTGAATTATTATAGTGAGCTATAGTGAATCCTTTATTTTCTTTTTTCATAGGTGACCACTTGTCCACTTGATGTTAACATTTTTGGCATGACTATATAACTCAGCAAGGATTTGATGATTTGAAGGTTTCTCTTTTCACTTGGGATTGATTTTAGTTTGGGTTACAGTGCAGTCCTACATTGCACCCAATAATTCATTGGCCCATTTAGTCCTTTAGCTGTTTAGCCACAACATCCAACAGTTATATGATTTGCAATGCTTTGTTTTCCTGGCTGAGATTCTTTTCTTTTCTAGGCCATACATACACTGGTTGAGATTCATATAGTGGCCTCCAGGCTCTTTCCATGCCTATTCAGGTTAGCAAACTTTTACTGGCAGTTGGCTGATTTTACTCGAGTGTACATAAGTAAAAGGCTTTCATCACAAATGGATTACAGAACTCCATTACTGCTAGATTAAAATTCAGGTTTTTGAGGGCTCTATAGTACGAGTTCTTATCTAGAATTTTAATACTCCGGAGCACTATACAACTAAAGAGACTGTGATGCAGCAGCTGAATTGATTCAAGGGGAATGTGTAGGAGTTTTCAAAGGGAGAGTGAGATAGAAGGTCACTATTTTCATAAAGCAAACCAATAAAACAACAAGGAAATGATGGAATTAAACAGCTAAATTGACAGACTTATGAGTTATGAGTGGGATAGAGATAGCTACTGTTTGTTTTCTGTGGTCCTTGGGAGGTGAGTGTGGTTGCTTGTCGGTTTTCAGTTGCTCTAAATCCCATCAATTAGGTTGGATTTATATCTTTGGTTCAGTTTTTAGGGCAAGAAAAGCCACAAACTCACATCCCAACTATCTTTTAGGTAACCCCATTTGAAAATTACAATCCCCACAAAAGAAAGGGTCATAGTCTCTGGTGATGGAGATGGAATATGCCTCAATCAAGATGATGAAAGATTGACATATGAGTGGGAAATACACAGGGATGATTTCATCTAGTGCAAAATATGAACATCAATTGAAAAGAGAAGAAGTCCATTTTGGGAGGCCCCAAAGCAATAGTGTAGCTTCATAATAGATAAGTGGACCAATTTTCAAACAAGTGGGTTTTGTTCCTCTTACATCATCTGATTTAGACCCTCTTTTCCTTCCTGCACTTATTGACAAACTTGTGATTAGGTTTTTTGTAACTCAACCCCAGTTGGCTGTTCATCAAGGATCCCCTCTTCTTTCTCGAAATGTATAAATGTACAAACGTTGAATTTCAACACAGTTCGTTATCATCTAGCATGTGGTGCAATTTTAACGTATTGAAACTGCCAATGAAAGCATCATTAAGGCCTATCAAACCTGAAATCAAACCTAAAATATCTCCCATTATGTGGGCAATATGTGACCCTAAATGTGTGGAGTGCCCGCCCGCAACCACAATCCCATCGAGTTTCCTCTTTCTTTCCCTTTTTGTAGAGTGAATCATCGATGAGGACGTTGCGTGTTGCCGGCGGGTAACTTGTTTAGCATCCGATTAGATACTCAACTTTTCTAACGGTTCACACTTATCATAATTTCCGTAAAGTCCACAAAATAGAAGTTGCCGACTAGCAATCTATTTGACATGCAACTTCTTTTAATCATTGACACTCATGTTGGGTAACTTTGGGATCCATACAGATCCTCTTTATAAATTTGCTCATAAGGTCAAGATACCCATTATTGTCCTGAACTCATAGTTTGTTACCAATACAAATTTTGATATGAACAACCAAGTACCCACCAAAAGATTAGATAGAGAAAGAGTAGAACTAGCTAGCAAGTGTGTCTCAACTTGTACTTGCTCGGCTTTGATATGCCAAAAGAAGATTAACAGTATTGAACCATTGTCCCTACTCCATTAGTACTGGTAGGCCTCGAGTCTTGGATCCAATGAATCAAGCTGAAAGTCTTGAGAATCCTTAAACTAAAAGACTGTCTAAATTTAACAATATGCCAAATGCCTTTTTAGCCCAACACTCAGAAATGGCAAACATAAATCCAACAATTAATTGATTATGTAATAAATATATAGCAGGTGATTATATCACTCACATGGATTTCCATTGCCTTGTCTCCAACCATAGCTTTAGCTGATCTTGCCTACTTTTCTTGATCACCCCCTCTCCAATCATTTGGGTCATGAGGTGTCATCTCCTTTCTAAAATGAAATTAGACTATTACTTGAAATTCTTTTGTTTTCAATTACTTATAGGACTTATCCTTATTTATGGTTTCTAATGGTTCATCTACTAATCTCCTATTGATATGATCACAATTCACACCTTAACCAGACACAAGTTCATTTTAAGAAGTCTGGATTTCATTTCAATTATTTGCTTGTACATCATAAAATGTTGTCATTTCATGAGTCATACACACAAGATTAAAATTATGTGCTACCTATATGGCTATATATGACCTATAAATTGAAAATGTATAAGGGGGAAAACTCCAAGTTAGATTATATTAAGGGAGATTGATTATATACCACTTGATACAAGATGTTAGATTATGTTATAATTTATTGAGTTTCCTCCCTAATGTAATGGCTACTTCTAAAGTAATCAAAGATACAATTTTCCATTTGCAATATGAAAGATTAAATTGAAAGGTGGAGGAGAAAAACTTGGTGAAGTTACTTCCCCACACGTTTGTAACTATCTCAAATTTTCTTAACCAAATATTTTCAATGACCAAAGTTGAAGTGAGTTTTGTGTTAATGTTGCTTTCAGCCATAACCACATTGACTAACTATGCTTCTTTTGTTGGCTTATTGACAAAATGAAAAACAAGCTTGCAACTCCATCACCCAACTACTATACTCCAAGCTGTGCTGCTGAGGTGAAATGTTGAGGAAGCATATATATAACCAGAGGCCTGTGTGAAGAAGCAAACTAGAAGACTTTGAATGGGTTTCAAGACTAGAAGTTAGTTTTGAACTCCATTTTAGTGTTACATACGTAATCTATGTTTCCAATTTAGAACTTTATGTGATCAATTAGGACCACCAAAGTTGAGCAAAAGGAGAGAAAATAGGACCACCAAAGTGCTTGAAACACTAATTTTAAAGTTAAGAACACCAAATCTCAATCATGTCATCACCCAATCAATTATACTTTATGAATAGTTTAAGATGTATCAATCTGTACATCAATGGTAGCTGATCTATAACAATAAACAACCTTCAAATAGTGTAGGTGAAACTAATTACCTCTGTATTGAGTGGACTGTATGAACTATGCAATTGCTCTCCTTAATACTCTAATTCATCGATGTAGATGAACCCATACTTACATGAGGTCTAGAAAAATAGGGATACAACTGACTTCTAGAAAACCAATCAATTTGGTAAAGGAAAATGAAAATAATAACAATGGGTGTATGGTCAATTTCGGTTGTCCCCTATCTCATTCAATGGTTCAATAATTGTGAAGAAGAGGTAGAGAATGAAGGAAGTCTAATGAGTTCAAATTAAGGATGATGAAAATCTTCCATTATAGAATGGAATCAAAGAGTATGATATATAAGACCATGAAAAGAATATATTTACTTGTATATTCGATCTTATTGGAGTAACAGTTAAGTACAATGTCCTTATCAACTAATAGAAAAGGGAAAGAATCTTATACTTAGTTTTAAACAGAAGGAGCAAAAGAAGAAGAAGTAGCTAGTGCTAAAATTGAGAAGTTGCTCTCAAAATCTAATTGAATGGCATTTGAGAAATGAGAGCATTATTAGAGGTGTCAATTTTTTTAGTTTTGTGTGTGTGTGTGTGATGAAAGAGTCAAAGTAAGAAACTTAGAATGGAGGGAGTGAAATGTTTCTTATATGTCAGCCTCAGCCAAAGCCATAGTTCATGGTGCTTTCTTCTCCCCCAAAAGGAGTAAACAATGTAAAGAAGAAAATACTCCATCATCAGTGTGTTGTTGATATGATACTAATAAGATTCTTGATAAACTGGGCATGGGGTAGAGCAAGTCTTTGATTTGTCACAAGGGAGGGGCTTTGATTTGTTGTTTGCTGGGGGGCTATCTGCTGTATTTACTTTAATTGAAATAAACTTCTTTTGCTATTACTGTTTCTCTGACATTGATAGCAATGGAGTCCAAACTTCTCTTCTTATTTCCTTTGGATTTCAGCATTTTCTTGCTTGTGTGGTGGTGGAGGTCACAAATTAGAGGAAACTAATGATGGGCTTCCATGACATCTTTAGTATAAACACTGATGCAGTAAGAGGATTATGGTAAGCTTGCAGTGAGCTCACATATTGAGTTTCACTGCTTGTCCTTTAAAAAGCAACTGCTTCATATCTCACATATTGTTACTCAATTTGAGTTACAAGTAGTTTTTTTTTTTTTTGGTTGATCAATGACAATATATAAGCTTTTCATACGAATGAACAAAAATGGTAATTAAAGACATGTATAAACATTGTGTCTTCATATATAACAATATACTTTATACCATAACTGCACATGCCTAGAGCATCAAATACCAAGTTACTTAAGGTAAAAAGTTAGTATAAAAATTTGAAGTGTATCGCACTACTCAGTTAGAGAGTCCAACCCAGATTGTGCAACACCTTAATGATCATGAATTTTAGGTTGGTCACCTCAATCAGTGTATTACTGGGTTTTGTTATTGCATTGTTTACTCACTGATCATAGGGTTGAAATATGTTAATGTGTATTCTCAAATAGTGTGCATGTTTTCCTAGGTACAACTACTGTTAGTGGAAGAATATGTGGATCTAAGGTAGGTGATGAGTATGAGGTTATTAGACACATATGTCACATGATTATACATCAAAATATATAAAGTGTGAATAGCTGCTTTTGGGGAGACAAGCAAGTGAAGCAACAACATATTCAAAAGTATGCAAGCAAACAAACAAAATATAGGAAACGAGATTCATCAAGGGAACATCGAAAGAAACCTATTATTAGTACATGGTTGTCTTTGAGTCCAATTTTAGGAGAATTAAATTAATACAATATGTATGTATTCTGGTATCACAATTGAGTATATCTTGCAATGTATTTTAAATCAAAAACATGTAAATATATATGGTAATTTGACATAAAAGAATTGCGAGATATATATAGGAATCGACATGACTTGACATGTTTGGACGTATCATGTGACACATCTTTAAGATTTCATGTGTCATTTGAAATTTACTTTTGTTATGAGTTTAGTATTCGACCATTCGTAGAGCATGACTTTTCAAATATGTTTAGCATTATGTATCTGTTAAATAAATGTTCTTTTCAACTTTGAATAAACTTTTTTTCTTTTCCTATATTCCATATATCAGAGAGCATTGGTAATTGCAGTCTTGCAGAAAGTATAGGACCAATAGGAGGCTTAAGAATGAATTTATCCAGAAAAAAGCTATTATACATTTAAGGGATTCACCCTATTTCTAGGTTTCCATTAATTTTTGTTGGTCAGGTTGGATATATTGGTAAACTAGAAGAAGGTCTAAATCCAAAACCCATAAATGGACACAGTGAAACCTAACAGTTGTCCTCGTCACAAAAGGACCAGTGTTCATCTTCTTTAGTTCCCAAACAACCAGGTGGGCAATCTTTAATGAAACTCTGCTAGTTTTAGTTTACTTCTCAATATCAAACACTGACAACTCTTTTTTCTAAAGTTCATTAGTGTTTTTGTCTCTTCCTCTCATTTAGCAGAGAATATAGGGCAGAGGGATTTTTCTTTTCTGTAAAAGAAAAGAACAGTGAGAAAGAATTAAGGGTTAGTTTTATTTTTTCAGTTTTGGTTGGTTTTATCCGTTTACTTTGAGAAGAGGTGTTTTCGTCTGTGTGATTTGTCACGATCGTTGGATGCACGTGGAAACCCAGAAGGTAAATAAATTCCTTCTCAACTTCTAGTGAATGAAGTAGTATTTTATTCCAATGAGTAAATGGATTTTGGACAAGTAATATGAGTATTTTGATGATGATGATGATGATGATCACCCTTATATATATTATATAATTATTTCGTTGTTGATACCCATCTTCCACCTTCGTCAGTTTCTTACTTCTCTTCTGCCACCCCTAGCTTCTCTGTCTTCTCTCTTCTTCTTCTTCTTTGTAAGCATCTGTTTCTTTATTTCTTTATTCCCTGTTTTGCTGTCTCTCCCATTTTCTGTTTTCAGTATCAGTATTCTTAATTTGCATGGCATTATGTGTTTCTAGCTTTCGTGTTGTTTGTGTTTTCTGAGTTCCTTGATGTAATGGGATGTGTGGTCTGGTTGTTTTGTGATCTGGGTATGTCTGCTCTTGCTGTGATATTCATTAAAGATTGAAACTTTACTGTTTGTAAAGATCTTTAGGCTGTGATCGTCAGACCCTTTGGTTTTGTTGCAGTTTGGACCCAATTATGCACACACTGATTGACTATCACTGTTTATGTGTGGAATTATGAATTTCCTGGACCAGTTGGGATATAGATTTTTAATCCCCTAATGTGAATCAAAGCCCATGAGTTGCAAGTGGATGGCTTTATCGGTTTTAGTCCTCTTCTTCTAGACCTTGAGTTTGCCTGGCCTTGGTTGTTTAGCAGAGATTGGAATGCAACATTGTTGGTTCCCTCTATTGTATCTGAATTGTTGATCCTTGTTTGTGGCCACAGTGTGTCAAACTTGTGGGGAAGCATGGCTCTTTCCGAAGTTCGTAAAGATAGAGAGTTGAGAATTCATGAAAGTTTGGATGAGCTTAGCGCTGTTTTGGCAGACTACATTGCTGAAATATCAGAGGCAGCGGTGAAGGAGCGCGGCGTTTTTGCAATGGCTTTATCTGGTGGTTCTCTCATTGGCTTAATGAGGTATCAATCATTCCTTTTCCCAAATTTTTGGTTCCTTTTGTTTTGTGATTCTTTTGTTGATGTATTGTTGATGGTGGGAAAGCAGAAAACTGTGTCAAGCTCCTTATAACAAGACTGTAGACTGGGACAAGTGGTATATTTTTTGGGCTGACGAGCGTGTTGTGGCAAAAAATCATGTTGATAGCAATTACAAGCTTGCAAAGGATCTGTTTTTGTCTAAGGTACTATTCTTCTGTCCTTTTCACTTTCCCAGCCCATTGCAGGCTGCAGTTTGATCTTGAACTAATTGATTCACCGGAAATTAAACTTCATATACTTTGGTTTCCTAGCTTTAATATGATGTTTCTTCGTTGCGTACTCTCTCTCCTTTGAACGACCAATCAAACCAAGGGAAACCAGGGTATGAGAAAGGGATGTGATTATAGTTCTAAAAGCAGGGTGTAGAGTTCCCTTTATATTGTTGTTTCGTAATCTGCAGGTTGGGTCTTGCCAGTATTTACTTCAATATATCTACCTTAATTCCTCCGATTCCATTCATATTTTGATTCCATTCCCATCAATGTTTACTCCTGCAACCAAAAGCTACCTTGTAGAGTCATCCAACAAATGTGAGGTGGATTGAAGATGCTTTATTTTTATTTTTTTTTGAAAGGAAGATGAGGCAGACCCTAGGTGGGTGCCTCATTCGAAGACTCTTATAGTATCTAGAGTCTGGTTTCAGGTTTTGGAACCTGTTGCTGAAGTCTATAGTTTCACTAAAATCTTCATAATACTTTCCAAACCACCTTATAGATTGAAGCTATTTCTGATAGTTGTCATTCAAGTTTTGGAAATACTTTGGCTTTTGGTTAAGGAAGGTTCACTCCTGCAGATTATGTGGGTTGTTTCTGTGTCTTATATTGCCTTTCGAACACCTTGACTCCATGAGTCTACTTCAGCAAACCTTCCTTTCAGTTACTTCTAGTTTCCAAGTACCTCAGTTCTTTTCTATTTTAGCGGCCTCTCATGCTCATAACATTATCAGCTTAAAGCTGGTTATCACTGCATTTCTCTGTATTTTTAAAGGCAAAGCCATCTTGGGTGACCTTTCCTCATCTTCTACTTAATTTCCATTGTGTTGTGATCCAAATGGAAGGAAACATATATATGGTGGAAAGAACGGTTACTCTTTCTACTACTCATCTGTGCCGAAGCAGAGAAACTTAAAACATGTAAAAACATCCTTTGGGAAGAGTTTTTATGGTGCAGATCTGAGGAAGGAATAATCTAATATTGTGAATTCAAGACTGACGCGTTTAACTTTTTGGTAGTTTCATCAGAATTCAGTTACTGTAACAAGTACTTGCAATTTCTGAACCTTACGACCACTTTTATGTGATGCTGTCTACCATTGTCCTTGATGTATTCTGATTTTAAAACTGGTATTGGGCATCCTATATCATTGATGTGAAAAGAGTGATTAACATATATGTTTCTGTAACAAATTAGACTAAAGCTTTATAGTAAAGTTTGTAGATTGAAGAGGTGGTTCGCTTGCTCCTATGGTTCTATGTGTTTACAGTATACAATTACTTGCTAGTAAGTATATATCATGCTACAGCTACTCGAGCTATACGTTGAACTTTGAATCCTTTGTGATTATCCTCTGCATGCTACCATGCATTTTGTATTAGCTGAAAGTGTTTAGAGTATGATTATGCTGATCAATGTTGAATGTAAAATGCGCATAAAACCATTCAGTATTAGAGAACATATAGATCAAAGTATTAGTCTAATTGCAGTATTGGAATGTCATATTGAGCTTTGCCTTTTCTTTGATTGGAGCATTTTAGTTTACAACTGTGGCTAGTTTTGCAGCAATGCTAAATGTAATTTTGCTAGTTCTCATAATCCATATGTATTCCTCATGCTCGTTAGCATATTATGTACACAGGTACCTATTATTCCGAGCCATGTGCATTCCATTAATGATTCAGTGTCAGCAGAGGAGGCATCTGATGAGTATGAGTTTGTCATTCGACAGTTGGTGAAATCTCGTGTGATCAGTGTGTCAGATATAAGTGACTGCCCCAAATTTGACCTGATCCTCCTAGGAATGGGCTCCGATGGCCATGTTGCCTCATTATTCCCTAACCACTCAGTGCTCGAGGAGAAAGATGAGTGGGTAACCTATCTAACTGATTCCCCCAAACCTCCACCTGAGAGAATTACATTCACTTTGCCTGTTATCAACTCAGCATCCAACGTAGCTATAGTTGTGACTGGTGAAAGCAAAGCTGAGGCTGCACACCTTGCAATAGATGGTGTGGATCCGAACTTCGCATCAGTTCCTGCAGGAATTGTCCAGCCACTGAAGGGTAAGTTGGTGTGGTTTATGGATAAACCAGCAGCCTCAAAACTCGATGGCTTTCAATTTTCGGAGTAGGGTCAATCTCTTCATGTCAAAGTGTATGTTTTGTACGTAGTGAAGGACACATGTGGTTCCATTTCTTTTTCATCTTGTCACCTTTTTTTTCAAGCTTTTTGTGTGAAGTTCCCCATTTCGCCTTGTCTTCCTCTCTTCTTGATGGGTTTGGAAAAGTGTTAGTACCCTTTTGTAAGAAGAGGTCAATAAAGCTGGGGTCTTTGATGCAAAAGCCATTTCTGGTTCTACTTGCTTGTAGGAGTAACTGAACATTGGACGGAATTCTCGACTGGAGCCTGACTGGCATTTTGGAGAGTTACCTTATATATATTCAGCAAGAGCCAATTTTTCTGTTAGAAACTTGTATAGTATGTGTTTTTGCTTCTCTTTTGGTTCTTTTCTCATTAACAGGTTGTTTCCCCTACTCTTAAGGAACATAGACAAGATCACAAGGCATATGCTAGATGATTTAGCCATGAACATGGTGATCATCTGGCATCTGATGTCAACTAAATGGAAATAGGGGGTTACCCCAATGATCAAGGGTGAGCTAAAGGATTAAAATAACATTAAATTACACATTGAATAATGATTGGTGAGCTAAAGGATTGGTGGGCAGATCTTACAATTTGGGTAATCGTGTGGATTACCATAAGCTCTGTAGTTGTGCAAATTTTTCAGCTTAAAAATCAAATTCTATGAAAGGAATCTAATATAACTTCTTGGCCTGCACTTCTCGATAATTTGAACCTAATTTTAGCCTTATTAGGTTTGATACTTTGATTTGATTACGAAACAGAAATGTAATCCCCCATAAAGAAAAGGAAAATGACATTTCTAATCCCACACAAAGGTTTGACATCATCTTGTTCTTCACCTAACCTCAACCACCCCAGTTTAATCAATGAAAACTACTTCACATATCTGATCTTTATCAAAACAGTGATGCTTAAAGCGTGTGGGATGTATACTCTATCTGGATAAGATTAAGATAACTCAACATGTTTCAATCATTCAATGTCTCCAAACCATCCAATTTCTTGATTCAAACGACAAAGTTACATGAGTAGAAGCCTGCACATTTGGACAGATCAATCCACAGCTTTCTCAACACAAAAGAGGAAGGAAAAAAAAATCCCCTGATTTTTCATAAAGTTGTGGACAACACGGTTTTTTTTTTACTAAATTCGAATCATGATTTCAAAGCACTTCTTGAACTGACAGCAGTCAAAAATCTGGACTTTCGTTTTTTTTTTTTAACGATTTTTCAAAGTCGGAAGAGAAGAAGTTCAAAAAAACAAACTAACAAACTGAAACCTGCAACTGTGATAAAGGATTGCAGCTCTGATAAATTGCACTAGGCTTTAAATCTTTGCTTATGAAGTCTACTCATCACATACAAAATTGGGGATCCTACTAGAGGAAAGCAAAATCACTTGGTTAACTTTGTGACAGAATGACTTCCTATTTATCAGGCAAGGACCTCATCAGGTAATGTGCGATATTCCATTTCGGTTACAGATCTTATACCATCTGGATCAGTAACCACGTCTTCCATATCTTCTCTAGGAGGGAAGCCCCTAGATCGCCCAAGCAACCATTGATCTATGACCCCACAATCAATTGCATACTTGATGGAATGCTCCAAATATTCTCTATCAGTAACTAGATGTGGTTGAACTGTCAACATTCTCATGAGAGCTGAAATGGAATTGCAAAACTGAAGTTAGGACAATGCGAATGGCACACTGGAAGAAACCAATGCATATTATACCAGCCCAGATAGACTTACACATTTCATGATATCAGAGTTGAACATTATTCCAGTTATATCATTTCAACAGTATACCAGCCTAGATAATTAGTAATGTGTCCTATAGAGTTGTCATAATGGCTATTTCTTACAGCTTTTGAATAATTATGGCAGAAAACATGCAAAGACGAACCAATAATGATCATTTACATTATATAAAATAAGAAGAGCTGACATAATCTAAAATAAGAAGTGGGCTTCTTCAAATACCTACAAATGATAACAGTACACATTCATTCTTATGTACATGATGCCATGAGATGAATGACAAGGATATATCTTCATCAAAGAATTCAAACATAATGTTGTATTGCTGTCCACTTTGAAGCTTAACACAAGCCCCCTAGATTAATTTTTAAAGAATGTCTTGTTTGAAGCCGCAGTATTCCCTTAAGAGATTAACTATAATGGACCACTGCAGGCTTCTCCTGAAGGTGGCATTATGAAGCACAATAAATGGTTCCTATTTGGGAGTTCTGATAGCTGGCACCCAAATGCAGCTAAGCAGACTCTACACAAGGAAGGGTTACTTTCTAGTAGTTTAAGGGGATCTACTGCTAAAAGTAAAATAAGATAGGTTATATCATAAGTCACATCCACAGAATAGATCACAAGAGTGTACCTGCCACAATACCATCTCCAGATGCGGACATATCAGAAGTGAAAGGACTAATAGGGGGATCCTCCATCCCATTAACAGCACCATCATGTTCCTTTGTATAGTAATGTATCTTAGAAGTACCATTTGTCACAAACAAAACCTTAAGGTTTTCATGCCAAAGTGGGGCAATCATTTCTCGTCTATGGTGAACAAACTTCGATCTGGCATTATCTTTGGTGTCGAATTCCTCAGAAGGCTGGACTCCGCATAGAAACTCAAGCTCTTGCTTAGTAACTTCAATAATATCAGCAATATTCCATACTTGCTGTATGAACAACTTAGTTTCTTCAGAAGACTGCCACAACGGTAATGGAAGGTTTACATCATAGAAAACAACTCCGCCCAGCTGCTTTGCAATTTTGATTGCTTGGAGTGTAGTTGACCTCATGTTTTGATCAAGCAGAGAATGTGTGTTGAAGTAGAACATCTTTGCCTGCATGATAGGTTGTTATAAGCTATCCATGGCAGAAAGCACTCGAACTGCAACAATCTAATGCTCACACTCAATTACAGTTTTAGATCATGTCTAATGTTTCTTTTTTATTTGATACTTACTGAGTTACATGTGCGAAACTTCTCAGCAAGAGTTGCATTTTAAGTATAATTGCACATCGTGCTCATGATATCATCCCCCCAAATTTTACAACCAAAAGTAAGTAAAAATAAGCAATATAAAAAAAAAGGTTTGCGTGGCTGTTTCTAAACCCTATTCCCAAGACTCATGAGGTAAACATCATGCATTTATCAATTGGCATTGTATCAGATATACAAACAATGAACAAGAAAGCATTAAAGTTAATTCATTTTCATAGGAAAGTTTTACCTCCTTCAGCACATCCATGTTGATCTCTGACTTTGTTAAAGAATCCTCAGCACAGGGTCTGACACAAGTCAATCTCAAGCGATTTCTTTTACCAATCTTCATCTGTGATACTGCAGTTGACCTTCTACTATCCATGCGAACAGACCGGGTTTGAACATTATTGGCATTCATATAATATAACATGGCCTTGCCATAGTCATCATCTCCAAGTTTTCCCATGAAAGCAACCTTGCCGCCCAAGCTTGCAAGAGCAATCGCCACACTACCTGCACATCCCCCAGGAGACCTAATGAACTTTTCAGGGGCCCATAATGCATCTTTCTTTCTTTCATGTATTTCATAATCTAAGAGTCTGTTGGCTGGCCTTCCCGATGGCACAAAAGCATGTTGTGCAGCTCCAAAGCAGCACACAAGAGGAGGCCAACCATAAGTATAGCTGATATCCTCTCCGTCATCTATTTCCAACTGTAGATCATCCTCAGTCTCATCCTTCACATCCAAAACAAATGTAAGCTCCTCAGCATCACTAACTTCAGCTTCACTAACCTGGCTCGCAATCTCATCAACCTTCTTCTTAGTTCTTCTCTTCCTCACCTTCTTCTCAGATTGCTCTCCCTCCACACTTACCGAAGCAGATACAGCTAAAACATATAAAGTTCCCATTTTAGCACATTCAACCAATAATCTATACACAACAATACAAAAACATCAATGAGGGAGCGTACCTTTCTTACGTCTCCCCCTTTTCTTAGGCTCTTCACCAACATCTTCATCACTCGAAGCATCACTATCCGAAGCTGTCTTCTTCCGAGTCCGTTTAGTAGTCCCAGTTGTCTTCTTCTTCTTCACGACAACCTCCTCCTCATTCACTCCATCTAAACCCGAATTCTCTGAATTGTTTATCTTTTTTGACATAGCTGCAAGGCCCCATTTTTTACTGTGTAACCTAAAACCCTGAAGTTGAACTAAATTAAGTGACAGCTTATTCGGCCAATCCAAATGGCACCTGCAAATTTCATTGAACAATTTCACTATCAAAACCATCACTAATCATACAATTAAAGTGTAGGGTTTTAGAGGTTTAAGCAAATTCTAGTCCTTTCCAGGGTTTTTGATTCAAATCCTCAAGAAAAGATTAAAACTATGAAAACCCAGAAAGATTGTTCATTTTCCATTTCAGCTCAAGAACCAAATGAGTTTTGAATAAAGATTGGAAATTTGCGAGAGTGAGAGAGAGAGAGAACCTGGGTAGTTGTAGAAAGCGAGTGAAAGATAGCAAAGCCATTGACGAGCTCAAGTTCTGGGTTGTAAAAGCAGCTCAGACTACTGGGTCTTCTTGCTCTCTTCAAACATGGAAGAAAGCTTCTTGCTGATAAGTCTGTGTTGGTTCTACTCATTAGTTGAGCTTAGCGGGAGAGAGAAGAAACAGCTCTGCACGTGCCAAAAGCGTGTTCGTTTTTTTTTTTTTTTTTTTATCATTTTCTATTTTTAGAACCAAGATTTAGGAGCAATAGGGATTAGAATTTGAGACCTTATTTTGGTGAATTGAATATAAATCCACAATTTCCACTGGGTTCCAAACCCCCATACAAAAAAGAATATAAATCCACAACATAATCAGATATCAGAGTTAAAGAGTCATCCATTTCAAACTGGTATCACAGAAGCTATTATCCACCCATACAATCAAAACCAAGCACCCCACAACAACCAAAACCCTTTCAACAGTTCTGGGATGCCTGCCTAACCATGTGAATTCACAATCAGTAAATGTTTCATTACAACTGAGTTTAACAAGGACACGGATTTGACAGAACTACATGACTATCTTCCTACGATGCCTCACTTGGAAGCAACGGAACTAGTCCTCCTGTTTGAGAACCTCTGCTTCAGCCATTGCCATGGGGTCATTCTTAATCTCCTCTTCTTTCTCCCCGTCTCGCTCTTGCGCCATCTTCTTCCTGTGCAGCTCTTCCGCAGCCTCCATGGCAGCCTTGTTCTCCTTCTGCATACGCAGCATTTCCTCCTCTTGTTGCTGTCGCTCAAACCACGTGTCTGCATCTGCCCAAACTGAACAATACAAAAAAACAAAACAAATCAGACTACATCACATTAACACCACACTGCAAGAACGAGCATCTAGTTAAGTAACTGTTTTGATCGAATATCATCAAACATCTTATTCAATTATTCCGTTTCCAATATCTTTCTACTTCTTCCAATCTTTGCTACATACTTATAGCTTACTTCTTCACACTTTGCTTAATTTCAGAACTTCTAAGCATACTTACTAAAGACTTCTGTTTGACTAACTAAAACTTCGAAAGCGCTTACCTCTTCACTTTCGCTCTCTGCTTAATTTCGGAACTTAGTAAACTTCTAAAGCGAAAATCCAAGCCTATTTCGAATCATAAACCCTAATTCCCTAATTCACACTACCACCCAAACCCTAGAAATTGAAACAGCATAAGCAAATTAATAAATTAGATTGTGAGGAGAAGGAGAGTACATACTGGGCTGAGCGGCCCAACCCTGTTCGCCTCCCTTGATTTTCTCGGGGAGGGCGTAGTTGACGGTGAGGACGCGGCCGAAGAGCTCGGCGCCGTCCATGTTGTCCATGGCGGCGGCGGCGTCCTCTCTCTCCAAGAAAGTGACGAATCCGAAGGAGCGGTGCTTCTGTGTGGCCTGATCGAGCGGCGTCTTCACGTCTTTGATGTCGCCGAACGGGATGAAAGCCGAGTGGAGAATCAACTCGTTGACCTCCTCCGCCAACCCTCCCACGTATAACGTGTTCTTCTGCACTTGCTGCGCCATTCTTCCTCCTCTCCAATCTGATTTGGACTCGCAGTGTTTCTTCTTCCTTCTGTTTCTTTTCTCTCTGGTGTCAGAGGCTGCCTTTATATATGAGATCTGCTCTATTGGGCCGTTCCTAATTACGTTTATTGGGCCCGATATTTTTTTTATTTTTTTATAGAGTATCAACGACGCTGTCCTTAAATATTTTCCAGACTCCGAGACTAATTCGCGCCGAGAGATTTTGTCAGAATGCTTCCTCTCCTCTGACCACCAAGAATAAATTGGGATTTAACTCTAATTAGCGTCGGCTAAAATTCGAACCTAGATATAAAGGTTCCACACCTAAACTCTTACCGACTCGACCGCCTGTGGTGGTTGGGCCTGAAATTTTTTAAAGTTCAATGTAATTTCATTTTCAAGCTTCCACCTTCGTTAACGCATTGATAGATGTAGTTTCCTCAATTTCAGCAAAAATATTACTAAAATTTGTAAATGTCATATCTCATCTGAAGTCCATAAAAATGATATCTGAATCACAATATGCAAGTTCCCAGTGTACTTGTAATCATAAATCATGTAATAATGGCCAATGGCCAATGGGCCGCTTCTCTCAATGACTAATCAACTAATTATTCAAAATTGTGTGACTAATTTCCTTCCGAGCAACAAGAATTGTGCATTGAATCACTTCTTCCGCAAGTACAAGATGCCAACCACCGCAGAGATGCCAACAACAGCTGCAGGAACAGCCCAGTATTGCTTTGTCAGTGTCATGAGCTTCTCAGGATAACCAGTTGGTTGAGTTTCAGGTTCAGCTGAGGCAGAGGCGTCTGTGTCGAGCTCTCCAATGCACATGGTTTCCATGAGCTCCTTTGCATCTTTGCTATGCCCAGCATCTTCAAATTCATCAGTGGCGTCTTTGCCTGAAATGAAATTAATAACCAAGTCATATCACAACTTCGTATATGCACATACATTGCTCTTTTAGCTGAAACAAATGCTTGAAGGTGAAGTTAAATAGATTGGAAAAGGCATCCAAAAGCAAGCTCAGATGTATACCAGTTGTAGCAAGGATTACATCATCTCCACCAGGGTGATCATCCAGATATGTTGAAACATCATACACCTGCAATTAATAAATGCAGCATATGTAAATACAAGAGTTTTCATTGAGGAGCATGATATGAAACTATGACCAGAAATAGATCAATGACAACATTTAGTTCTCTAACAACAGAAGAAACCAACAGACAAGCGAAAAGTAGAGTCACAATAGAAGTGGCCACTTCAAAACTGCCTTTGACACTAGGAAATCGAGACATTACTCCAAAAGGAGAAGACCTCTTATAGTTATATCTATGGGATTGTCCTCGCTCATTCTGCATACTCAAGATTTAGACAATCCAAATATTGACCACATCCCAACTCCAAAATATAATCTTATGAAACTGCCAAACTGAGACAGCAAACAAAAACCTATCTACATGAGCAGCTGCAATGTAAAAGAATGCAGTATAGGAAGCCGCATCAACAACTATAAATAACTGCACAGAGAAGTCTAACTGCAGTATGGAAAATTTGGGCATCTCTTCAATTCTATCTATTGTTCATACTAATTTGACAACTCTACCAATCCACTTATTGTTCATACCAACTATGAGGACTGTTTCATAGGCAGTTTAACCAATTTCATAACTTACAGATAAACCCTGGTGTCAATAACAAAATCTTATATACCTCCATTTCCTAGCCTAATATAAACAGCCCCTGAATCCAATCTTAAATTAGAATCAAATTTCAGACCTGTTTGGTGTTAGTATGTGCTCTCTTATATACCTCCATTTCCTAGCCTAATATACAGATCTGACAAGGAACACAAAACCGGTATAAACAATCCAATCCAATCCAATCCAACAGGAGTGTGAAGATGGAGAAGGCAAAGGTACCTTGCCGTCGATGACGATCCAGCAGTCATCTTTGGTGTTGTGCTGCGAGGCTTCTTTCATTGAGTATAGCTTCGTCAGCGTCGGCATCGTTGAACGCTTCGGGGATTGGTCAACCTGGTTCAGAGAGACCTCCTTGGCTCTTGGATTGGATTACCAGATATTCCCTCGTCCTGTCTCTGTCTCTCTCTATCCTAAGTGGAATCTTCGTTGGGCTTTTAGACAGGCCCAACTTTTTGGTTAGGTTTGCAGAAAGCTTTGAACTTTCGTGGGCAGGAGGCTACCCTAGTGGAGTAGGTATATAGTATATACGTTAGTAACGTTACCCTAGTGGATAAGACCCCATGTCTATGGTGGGTCGTGTTGTTAGAAATGCTTGAGTTGATTGGGTAAGTCACGTCTTATACATGACTGTGGTGAGGTAAATTGTGTGGCTCATGACTCGTTGCACCTTGTTACGAGTTATTTATAGGAATATTGTCGATTTAACAATGACAGTGCGATTCTAAGAAACATTCTCGTTGAAAAATATTAAACAAGGACAAGATCGATAATGTTTAATTCCATGCAATAGTCTACTTAGAGTCAATACATATTGACGGTATCAAGAGTCAGTACACATGTTCTGAATACAAAAACAAAGTTTATCAGTAATGTTATATATTTCACTCTCATTCGTGTACTGTAAATATGTGTCACTTGTAGCACTTGGTCTTCAATTTAAGTTGTCCCTCAATCCTTTATTCCTAACTCAAAATCCTACTAGTATAAGGAAATACTTATATTCCCTAGTTATTAGTTGCTTTTTTCTGTTTCCTAATTCGGTTTGGTATCATTTTATATTGTGGGCCATAGGAAATGAACCCAACGTTTCCTTTTCCTTGTAGGCTTTGGGTCTTTAAATACAGGCCCAGGCCTGTTATCCCACTATAATTTCTCGACTCCAAAACAGATCTCTCTGATCCGAAAACCCGATTTCACAATGGAATCCCCAATTCCCGTCGAAAGCCCTAAAACCTCCGGAGATCCGGAACCCTCCGATTCCGCATTGCAAGTCGTCGACGGCGGCAGCGACGTCGCCGGAGCCGACTCGATCCTCGACGTCTCCGGCCAGAGCCTAGACTTTCCGATCGGTGAGAACGCCGGCGACGACGTCGGCGATCTATACCTCTACAAAAATGTGTACAATCTACTGCCGAAATCCATCGCCGGTATAAAAGGCTTGAAGACGCTAAAGTTCTTCGGCAACGAGATCAATCTGTTCTCGTCACCGGAGATCGGCGACTTGGTGAGGCTAGAATGCCTGAGGATCTCGTCGCCGGAGTTCGACGGCTTGCCGCTGCACAAGTTCAAGGGGCTGAAGGAGCTGGAGCTCTCCAAGGTCACGTCTCGGTGCTCGGCGGTTCCGATTCTGAGCCAGGTCGCTGGGCTGAAGCTCCTGACGAAGCTATCGGTATGTTATTTCTCTATAACTTTTCTACCGCCGGAGATTTGCTGCTTGAAGAGCTTGGAGTATCTGGACCTTTCGTTCAACAAGATGAAGACTTTGCCTGCAGAAATTGGGAATTTGAATGCTCTGGTTTCGTTGAGAGTTGCGAATAATAAACTGGAGGCATTGCCTGAGGAGTTGTCCAGATTGGCTGTGCTGGAGAGCCTGGACTTGTCGCATAATAGGCTGACGTCACTTGGGGATGTTGATTTTGGGTTGATGATTAGCCTCAAGAGTTTGAATCTCAAGTACAATAGGCTGAAGAGTGAGTGTGTAGTGGCGCCTTCGTCAATATGCTGTGATTTGGATGGGAATGGAAATGATGTGTGTGGCGATGAGTCTGGCAGTTCTTCAGTTGAGTTGGATTGCTCGTCGAATGTGAGTAGTGTGTCTAATAAATCGAAAAGTAGGTTTCTTGCAAGTTGGAGGTCGGATGGGAGGAAGTGTTATATTCGGTGGAGAGGTCCAATGCCGATGCGTGTGAAGGAAGTTGGAGAAAGCAAAGCAGGAAATGTAGATGTTACTGATTCTGTAGCAGATGAGGATGAGGCTGAAGGATGTCGAGAAGCTGAAAGTTGCTCATTTCTCAACTCTACTGCAGTAGATGAAGGTGATGAAAAAGATTGTGATGATGAAGTATCCTCAAACAGTCAAGAGGTTGCAGGTGAGCAAGATGAAGCGTTATGTTCAGAAATGTTAAAAGCCACTTCTGGATCCAAGAGGAAAGAGCATGTCGGGGATCTGAAGAAGCCGAATTGCAAGAATTTAAAGTCAGCTGGAATTAGTGGTGAATCTAGTCATGCTGTTTCATTAGAGCAAGGTGATAAAAACAAATACGAGAATGAAGCACCCTCAGCTAGTCAAGAGGTTGTTGGAGAGAAAGATGAAGAAGCATCCCCTTTAGAAAAATCAGATCCTACTTCAGGATCCAAGAGGAAGAATTCAAATGGTGGTGAGAATGTTAAGCAGCCAGATTGCGAGAATGGTGATGGCAATGTTAAGCAGCCAGATGGCGAGAATGGCGATGGGGATGTTAAGCACCCAGATTGCAAGGATGGTGTTGGGGAGAATAAGCAGCGCAAGAGATTACGTCTTGATCAACTACATAGTCATGATTGTTCAAGCATATCTCAAAAATTTAGTGATATGTCTTTTTGCAGTATTGAGGACAGTCTTCAAGATGGCTTTTATGATGCTGGACGTGATAGGCCGTTTATGCCTCTAGAGAGTTATGATGGAAAGTTCCCTCTTGACTCGCGTGAAGTTATTTTCTTGGACAGCGAAAAGGATGATGAGTTGGATGGAATTTTTCAGTCTGCCAGAGATGCGGTTCGCCATTTGAATGAGTTAAATGACAATTGCACTGATGAGCGACAGATTGCAATGTTTCTTGCTCTATTTGTATCAGATCATTTTGGAGGGAGTGATAGGGTTGCTGGTATTGAAAGGAGACGAAAAGGTAGTCCTGATGCAAATGTCAGGAAGCCTTTTGTATGCACCTGCTCAACTAGAAACGGTGAACCTTGTAATTTATCCACCAAACCATACTTGGAGACAGTTGAAGATATTTCTTTTGCTGATATCTCTGAGAAATCTCTCCGCTCTATTAAAGCAAGACGTAAATCTATCCTAGTTCCTATAGGAACTGTGCAGTATGGTGTTTGTAGACATAGAGCATTGCTATTGAAGTATCTTTGTGATCGGATGGAGCCTCGAGTACCTTGTGAGCTTGTGAGGGGATACCTGGATTTCATGCCCCATGCTTGGAATGTGATACCAGTCAAGAGAGTGGACTCAACTGAGACTCGTTGGATAGTTGATGCATGTCGTCCAAATGACATCAGAAAGGAAACAGATCCTGAATATTATTGTAGGTATATGCCTATGAGTCGGATCAAAGTTCCTCTTTCTGGAAGCAACTTTGGTCATTCTTTGCTACATAATTTGCCCTTTATTGATGGAACTGTGAACAGATCTGGCAGTTCTCTCATTCAGTGCAAATATGGATCAGTTGAGTTGGCAGCTAAAATTCGTACTTTGGAGGTAGATGGGACTTCAGGGGATGATGTTAGGAAGTTCGAGTACAACTGCTTAGGGGAAGTAAGAATGTTAAGTGCTTTGCAACACCCCTGCATAGTAGAGATGTATGGACATCAGATATCGTCCAAGTGGGCTCCTTCAGTGAATGGCACTCCTGGCTCCCGTACTCTGCAATCAGCAATTTTCATGGAGTACATAAATGGGGGTTCCATGAAGAGTTACATAGAAAAGCTATCAAAAGCTGGTGAGAAGCATGTCCCTGTTCATATAGCTTTGTGCATTGCTAAAGATGTTGCTTCTGCATTGGTGGAGCTGCATTCAAAGAATATCATTCATCGAGACATTAAAAGTGAGAACATATTGATTGATTTGGATAGCAAGACAGCCAATGGAGCACCTGTTGTGAAGCTCTGTGATTTTGATAGAGCGGTGCCTCTAAGGTCATACTTGCATTCTTGCCTTGTGGCTCATGTAGGGATACCTCCTCCTAATGTTTGTGTTGGAACACCTCGCTGGATGGCTCCAGAGGTTCTAAGGACAATGCATGAGCAAAATTTTTATGGACTTGAAGTTGATATCTGGTCGTTTGGATGCCTTCTTTATGAATTATTGACTCTGCAACTTCCCCATTCGGGAGTAGCTGATTTGGAGATACATGACCTTATTGTGATGGGACAACGACCAAAGTTAACAGAAGAGTTGGAGGCGCTTCTGCTATTTATGGACGAGCCAGCAGCTCGATCAGCTGCAGAGCTTGGGGGAACAGAGGCTGACTTAGACACACTAGCATTTCTTGCTGACTTGTTCTGCAAATGTACAGAAGAGAATCCGCAGAGTCGTCCAACAGCTGACAACGTCTACAAATTGTTGCTCGAACACAGCATGAAGCTCTCTAGTGAAACTAGGTTAAAAGTTTAGGTGCTTCCACTTCAAATTTTGTAACCCTATTGATGGTTCATTGTTACAATAATGTTAATTTATCAACTGTATATGAACCCATGGTTTGGGACTTTGGGTTTGTCCAAGTTCCTGCGTTAGACTCTATAATTGTATATATCCAATTCTCTATTGATGATTTCTACCGATTTTGTTTATAACATAGCACTAACTTGTGGTTTTGGATAGAAGATAAAGAAAGGGGAGAAATTCTAGAGAAGCTATGAAATCAAGTAGACAAATTTAAGAAAAACCATTCCTCAAATATGGAAAAGATAAGCAGATATATTCAGTTCGCACAACTATGAATAACAATGAAAGATTACATAGTTCAAATATGAAAGACCTAAAACAAAATCACTAGAGGCTGCTAGCAAAGACCATTGATTGGTGGCACAATCCATATCGCAGGTGGGATGGGATTTAGAGGCCCGTAGAGGAGAGCGTATTCAGGGCACCCGTCATCTCCGCCGTCCATTTTGAAAAAGTCAAAAGGCTCTGCCAAGTCCGCGTCAAATGGACGACGGAGATGGACGGGTGCGCTGTATAATTTTCGTCCGTAGAGTTGTGTAACGGTTTTGTTTGCTAAACTGAAGATCCCAATACCACCATTGCTAATGTCATTTGTGAAGTAAATGGAATTTGGTTGGCACCTAGGAAAGTTTGAAGCCAAAACAGTCATGGAATGATTATCACCCAAGAACAAAGCATCGTCCCCAATGATATCCACCTCATTCTGCTTCACGATGCTCCCATCTTTGTCACTGAACAACACCTTGTACACCACAAAATTGACAACCCCCAGCTTTTGATCAACACCTTCCTTTGGTTTCAAGAACTTTCGAACATGCAGCAAGTCTCCATTGCTTGATTCAACAAGATATGCCTTTTCCGCTTTGCATGGGAAAACCGGGTGTACCATTGGTCTTAAGGGTGTACGTATAATTGCCTTTGGCTGCTGCGTAGGATCATTACTACTACTGATATCAACTGACGCTATTACTCCCCCTAGTCCAACTGCATGGATTTCATTTCTGTGAAAAATAGCATCAGAAAACATATATGGTTCCTCCAGGTAAGTCCAATCTCTTTGACCTGCGCTAATGAAAGCCATATATCCTGCCATCATAGTCGTAGATTGCCACAACCACATAGTTATTTGGATTTGAAGATGGGTCAGCTGATAATATAACCTTTTGTTGGGTTATGCGGAAGAATAAACTCTAGAATGGAATTGGAAACTCACAACCACAAATGTAAAATATAGCGGAAATAAAATGATAAAGAACACCGGGAATTAACGTGGTTCGGCAAAGAACCTACGTCCACGGGGCAACAACAACAAAGAACCTCCACTATCCTTGTTTCATGCTCAATGTTTCCATGCCACATTAATCCATGTTCTTCCATTTCAATCTTTGCAGCCACCCACAACACATATATACATAGGTTGCATGCATGCTGCACCAACTATGCTAGCTATAGAATAGCAACTTGCCTCATTGTAGATTGATGAGCATGAGGCAATTGACTTATCCTCCAAATAAGGAGGGATGTTTTTACCCATCAATCTCCCTCTCCGGACTTAATTAGAGGGGTGCGTCATCCCTGACGCACTTCTGCAGAACTCGAACTTCTTTTTCGGTAAAGACTTCGTCATCATATCTGAACTGTTCTTATCTGTATGAATCTTCTTTAGCAGTACCTCCTTAGCTTCCAGCATATCACGTATCCAATTATACTTCACATCAATGTGCTTCGACCTTGAGTGAAAACTTAAATTTTTTCTCAAGTGAATTGCGCTTAATTTGATTGTCACAATGCAGGACAAACTATTGTTGTGCATGACCAATTCTAGTAGGAATCTCTTCGACCACAAAATATCTTTGCACGTTTCCGTAGCTGCAATATACTCTACTTCCATAGTTGATAAAGCAACACATTTTTGTAGCTTTGATTGCCACGAGACAGCTCCCCCTGAAAATGTAATCATGTACCCTAATGTTGACTTTCTCGTGTCAATATCCCCGGCCATATCTGCATCTGTGAAGCCAACCAATTCATACTTGCTACTTCCAAAGCATAGACTGATCTTTGAAGTTCCCCGTAAGTATTTGAGAATCCACTTAACAACATTCCAGTGCTCCTTGCATGGATTAGATAAGAATCTGCTAACAACACCAACTGCATGTGTTATGTCTGGTTTGGTACAAACCATAACGTACATCAAGCTCCCTATTGCTGAGGCATATGACACTGTTGCCATTTCTTCCTCCTCCTTATGACTTGTAGGACTTTGCTTTGAGCTGAGCTTCATGTGACTGGCAAGTGGAGTAGCAACTAGTTTTGCTTTCTCCATGTGGAACCTCTCCAGTACCTTCTTGATGTATTTTTCTTGTGATAACCACAATTTCTTATTCCCTCGATCACGGGCAATCTCCCTGCCCAAAATCCGCTTGGCTGGTCCTAAATCGTTCATATCAAAAGATTCTGACAAATATGTTTTTAACTGCTGAATCATAGCAGTATCTTTGCTGACAATCAACATATCATCTACATAGAGTAGTAAGATGATAAAATTACCTCCAACGGGTTGTTGAATATACACACACGGATGAGCTGACAATCTCTTGTACCCATGACTCACCATGAAGGAGTCAAACTTCTTGTACCACTATCTTGGTGCTTACTTCAATCCATACAAGCTTTTCTTCAACTTGCAAACCATATGCTCCTTTCCGTTGACTTCAAAGCCTTCTGGTTGCTCCATGTATATTTCTTCTTCTAAATCACCATGAAGAAATGCAGTCTTCACGTCCATTTGCTCTACCTTAAGATCCATGGGCAACCATGCCCAAAATGACTCTAATCGAAGTCATCTTGACAACAGGTGAGAAAATCTCATCAAAATCGATTCCTTCTTTCTGGCTGAATCCTTTGACAGCTAAACGAGCATTGTACTTCGTCAGCTTCTCATTCTCATCTCGCTTTAGCTTAAACACCCACTTGTTTTTGAGTGCTTTTCGGCCTTTAGGAAGCTTCACCAACTCGTAGGTGCCGTTCTTCAGTAAAGATTCCATCTCAGACTCCATGGCTAGCCTCTATTTGTCGTGGTCTTGATGAATCATTGCTTCCTCATAACTTTCAGGCTCTCCGTCACTAGTTAAAATGATGTAATTTGCATAAGGATCATCTCCATCGTTAGTCACCAAAATATATTGTGATGATGGATACTTGGTGGATTGAATCGGCCTCCTGGTGCTTTTGCAAACTGCTGCTTGATTATTCACAGGCTGCTCCCCCTGATCAAGCTCCCCCTCATCTTCGGCTTCAGCATCGACCATGTCTGGTACACCTTCAACTTTATCACCTTGTAGCCCAACATTAGATTCCAACTGCAACAGTGAATCATAAATGCGGCTGTCAGTTGCTGCATTTCTCAGTACCTCTTTATCGAAATCTGCAATTAATTGGTTTTCATGAAAGACCACATCTCTGCTTCTTATGAATTTCTTCGTCTTTGGATCCCACAATCGGTAGCCAAACTCTTAATCGCCATAGCCAACAAATATGCATGACAACGCTTTGTCATCCAGCTTTGATCTTTGCTCATTGGATACATGTGTGAATGCTTTACATCTAAATACTCTCATATGCGAGCATGATGCATCTTTGCCGGTCCAAACTCATTTGGAGTCTCAAATTCCAAAGGTACACACGGTGCTCTGTTGATGAGGTAACACGCAGTCTTCACAGCTTCTCCCCAAAATATTTTTGACAATTTGGCCATCTTCAACATGCATATGACTTTCTCCATAATGATACGGTTCATCCGCTCTGCTACACCATTATGTTAGGGTGTTCTAGGAACCGTCTTCTCATGTCTGATGTCATACTTCGCACAATAATCTTTGAATTCATGCGATGTGTAATCTCCGCCATTGTTAATGCGAAGGCACTTCAATTTTCTTTCAGTCTCCCTTTCCACCATGGTGTGGAAAATTGTAAACGTCTGGAACACCTGGTCTTTGGATTTCAGCAAATAAACCTAAACTTTTCGTGAAACATTATCGATATAAGTAACAAAATACTTATGCATACTCAATTATTCGACTTCCATCAAACCACACACATCTGAATGTACAAGATCTAGTATGTTTTCTTTCCTTGTGAAAGACTTCGAAAAACTGATTTTCTTCTGCTTACCAAATAAACAATAATCGCAAGAGTCTAATGAGTTAGCTTTGGCTACAGGAATTAGCGATTTCTTTGCCTACATCTACAGTCCTTTCTCACTCATGTGGCCAAGACGTCTATGCCACAAACTTGGAGAGGATTCCTCGACTGCATTCAACTTACTCTTGCAAGTCTTCCCATATGTCTTGTAGAGCGTGCAACACATTTTTCCTCTAGCAACTACAAGAGATCCCTTGGTAAGCTTCCACTTTCCAACACCGCCATGATGATGAAAGCCTTGTCGATCAAGTACACCGGTTGACATAAGATTAAGACGTAGACCAAGAACATGTCTCACATCTTTCAGCATTAACTGGTAGCCCACATCCTCTGCAAGCAAATATCTCCAATCACAGCAATATTGGAGTAGCTGTCATTGCCCATCTTCACTTTACCAAAGTCACCTGCTTTGTACGTAGTGAAGAACTCTACGTGGGACGTGGCATGAAACGAGGCTCCGGAATCAACGATCTATTGAACTCTAGTATGATCTACCAATAGACATTCACCTCTGAGTGACAGGAACTCACACTCATCATGAGACACGGCAACAACAACATTGTTCGTGTCCTCCTTTTGTTGATGAGTAGCGTCTTCTCGCCCTTCTTTGAATTCCCGCTTCAACTTGTAACAATATTTCTTCATGTGTCCTGGAAGACCACAATGATGACACTTTCTGCTAAACCTTGTTCTGGATTTGCTCATACTGACAAGACCCGCCCCGAGAACACATAGTAAAATAGGCAAGTCTTGCGGGGTCCACTCTTAAAAGAGATTATACCGAAATTTCGGCATAACCTCCCCTAAAAATGGACAACCCATCCTGAAAAAAAAACTGAAACACTTCAACTATAATAACCAACCACCACTCCTGGAGTCCTTCACTCCCCACAACATAAACCAAGTCATAGCAGTAATTAAACAACCCAAACCAAGTATTCAATGGCATTACTTAAACATGAACATCAACCAAGATTAAACTCTCTCTACGTGGGTCATAGACCTAAGTGAAAAGTAAACACTTTAACTTAATACACATAATCCCATGGTCATCAGAGCTCTACAAGAAGGAAATATAACACTACACATAGGTTAACAGGTAACCTACGGTCAGCAAGGTGCAGCGGGCAAACTATGCCTCAACTCCTAGTGAAACCGAACAGGAGCTCTGCAATCTGGGCATTTGAAAACAAAGGGCCCAGGGAAAAGCATTTAAAAATGTTAGCGTGAGTGGACGAAAAACAAACTAATTAAATAAGTATCCAAGAGCATAATGATACTAAATCAAAATTTTATATGCTTTTCCATTTATACGGAAACCAAGAATTTTCATGTATGCAGATATTATAAGCTCAACCAAAATTCCCACTAGCCCCGCTAGTTGTAAAACAATAAGAAAAATAAATAGATTTCTCGTATAACAAAAAAACTTCCAAAAATAATGGACTAGCCCCGCTAGTCAATTTAACAACTCAAATAGAATATCCTATATGGCCATATAAGTGAGTCTCCCAGACTCGGTTGCCTCCTAGGCATAGTACTCACATACTCCCTGTACCTTTATTTCGAGTTGACGGATAGGGCACAGGGCTTGCGTGATGCCGCCGGCAACATCACATCACCACTAGGGTGGAAAGGCTTGCGTGACCCCACTTGAAACGTGGGTGTCACATCACCTCGAAAGGTGGAATGACATGCTAGCATTGACATCATATATATTCCAAGAATATGGCATAAGGAAAATATAAATCATATGAGTTTCCCCCGAAACTCATAAATAAATATAAGTACGATTCCCAACCGTACTTGGAAAAATTCTAAGAGCAATATAGTTAATTAAATTCAACGTGTCTCACACGTTAACATGCTTAAAATAGAATAACTCAAATCATTTTCAAGATCCCTTCATAGAAGAAATAATAATATCAACTCAGAAAATTAGTGATGATTTTCTAAACAAATCATGCATGCATACTCCTTTAAAAATAAAATGTCCACTCACAGTATAGACGGCTAAGCCTGACGTCGGTCAGAGCCCTCCTCACGTGGTGTCTCCTCTCGTCATGTACAAAACGAGATTTAAGGTCCGAGACAAAAATAATACAAGAATATCAAAGTAACAAAATAGGGCAATGTCATCTACCCTCACTCTACACTCTCCAAAAACTAAGGAGAACTCCAACCATTTTTTACTAACCTTCTCCAATTTTTCCTCAACGTTCTAACACTTAAGCACAAATATGGAAATTTCCAAGGATGAGGCTCACCTCTACTCTTCCACCAAAATTAACTTAAAAACTTTCTAAATTCCTACCAACATATACCATAATTTTTAATACTTCATACACTCCTTTTTCCTCCATGGAACAACCAAAACTATCCCAAATTCCAAGCACCTATCACCAAAAATCCTTCTACACTTTAACAACTTTATACCCTTCTAGAAATTCAAACAAAACTCTTCACAACCACCACCACAAACGGCAGCAACCACCAGCAGTGGCGGTCAACTGCCGGCAGTGGCAGTCAACCACCATCTCTCCCACAATTCTGAGCAAAAATAGCAAACCATACACCAAACTCTTCCTCTCATCAAGCTTAACAACAATTCTAACTAACACAAAACCCACAAATCAAGGGTTTGGCCGGAAAACACTTCACAAGCCCAAGAACACAAAACCCCCGATTTACTATCTACACCCAATCGATCTCCTACCTTTAGGGGAAAGAATAACCAGCAAGAGGGCATCAAAACCCTACCTTTAATTTCCCGATTGGTGGCCAGAGGAAGGAATTCCGACAAGAAAAAGAAACGGTGACGCAGCTTCTTCTAGGGCCTCCGGCGCCCTAACGCCGGCGAGATGGGGTCAGCTGCTACCCTAGGAAGGTCGACCGAGGTCCCAACTGCTGAACGGGACTGGCGCGGAGGTTTGGTGTGACCGGACGGCGGCGGTCCGCCAAGGTGAACCGGACGGGTCGGGGTCGGGGTCGGGCTCGGCTCGGGGAGAGAGAGAAGTGGAGAGGGTTGTATTTTCTGATTTTGGCTTTTTCCCTTCCTAAATGGTAAGTCTCCCTTAAATGCCTAAGCCCAAAAATGGATACTGTTATTATTTAACTACCCTTCATTTACGAACTCTTAACTGGGTAACTAAAATTCTATGAACTCGACTAAACCACCTCTATTAAGAATAACATAATAAATTTCCGAATTGATTAGCTACCAATAAACCGGAAATCACAATATAAAATTAATTACTAGGTTCGGGGTGTATCACATACTTCTTCCATGGCCTCTCGGTCCTCTGCTCTTGCTCCTTCCTCTATTCTCCGCAATGAAGAATTGACCATTTTCTGAACTTGACGAAGAACTCCTTCTGGTTTCTTCATTCAGCATATTATCTTTAATATTTTCCATAGATAATACACCATTAGGAGCAAAGTTACTTACGGTAACAACAAATGTCTCCCAACTATCTGGTAATGACCCGAGCAGCAACAAGGCTTGTAACTCATCATCAATCTTCATGCTCATCGTGGCTAATTGATTGAGTACACTCTTGAAGTTGTTGAGGTGCTCAGTCACTCGAACGCCTCCCCGATACTTCATGTTGATGAGCTCTTTAATGAGAAAAGCTTTATTGGCAATAGTCTTTTTCTCAAACAAGGACTCCAACTTCAACCATAGCTCATGCGCATTGGTTTCGTTGGCAACATGGTGGAACACACTGTCGTCCACCCATTCCCGAATATGACCGATGGCTTTGCGGTTCATCTTCTTCCAAGTTGCTGGTGTAGTCCCTTCTGGCTTGGCATTGTCTCCCTCGATCGGCTTGTGCAAATCTTTACAATAGAGAATATCCTTCATTCTCGATTTTCACGTAATCCAGTTTGAGTGGTTGAGTCTAATCATGGTACTCTGTGATCCTTCCATTATAGCAGCTCCCGGTCAAAACCAAGAGCTCTGATACCACTGTTGGGTTATGCGGAAGAATAAACTGTAGAATGGAATCAAAAACTCACAACCACAAATGTAAAATGTAACAGAAATAAAATGATAAAGAACACCGGGAATTAACGTGGTTTGGCAAAGTGCCTACGTTCATGGGGCAACAACAACAAAGAACTTCCATTATACGAATAAAGGTTACATAGAGAGAAACACTACTTCAAGACTTACACTTGAAGGGATACACTCTCACACACACTTTGTTTTGCTACACACACAAACTCTCTACGTAAGAGTTTTCTATCTCACTCTTGATGATCACACAAGATGAGCTCCGGTTCTTCTATGTTTTGCACCATTGCAAATGCCTCTATATATAGGCAAATATATGCATGCATTCTTCATGCACATCCATCACTTGGAAGATAATTCCACAAGTCTTCTTTGTTTCATGCTCAATGTTTCCATGCCACATTAAAGCATGCTCTTCCATTTCAATCTTTGCAGCCACCCACAACACATATATACATAGGTTGCTCTCTTGCATTTCAACAAATGCATGTTGCACCAACTATGCTACCTATACAATAGCAACTTGTCTCATTGTAGATTGATGGGCATGAGGCAATTGACTTCTCCTTCAAACAAGGAGGGATGTTTTTACCCATCACCTTACGGACATAATAGTAGTACTGCTTCCTCAACTCATCCCGACGCTTCTGCAACTCAATTTGGCAGCCTGGGCGATCATGTGGGGGTACCAAGGGAGGCAAATGAATGGCCTCTGCCTTTCTGAAAGGATTCAAAAGGGTTATGATGAAATTCTCATGTGCTGTGGCCAACCAACCATGACTGGAGCCACTGCACCTCTTATCATAAGGCACCGGTAGTTGAACATTTGTATAGATTTTTCCTTCAGAAAGGCTACAAACCATTCGCTTTGTTCGGCTACCGAAGGGAATCATGAGCATGGGAAGTTCCTTACACCAGCGCTGAGTTGTACTATTATGCTCTTTCGAAACATTGTGCCAATGCTTGCAAACGGCAGCCAAACGAACATGGTCAATTAGTTCGAACAACTTATCCAACACTAACAAGAAAATGTCCTTAGGAAGACTTGCCCATTCAGATACAGATGAGTAACTAGTATCCTTGTCTGAACGCCGGGGCTTCTTAGTTGACCTGCAAATGATTCATTCTAAGTAGACGTATTAGCTAGCTGCATTGCTGAAATGCATGTCGCATACAGTAGCACAGATACATGATCAAGGGACAACAAAAAATAAAAGAGCCGGGCAGTATAGCATAACAGTTAAATCTTACAAGTTATAATTGAATAATAACACAAAATGAAATCGAAAACTACCCTAATGAAACACTCAAATTTCTCAGTTGTTGAGCGATCAGATGTGAAACCAGAGAGGGAGCTCAAACTCCAAGGGTTGGACCTCAAGCATGGAACCAATTTCGACGCCAGTAGAGGGATTGTGATACAATACCAGATCATGTTTCACTCGAAACTCGTCGTCGTCGACAACCGACATCTTGCCGAGGAAAGGGAACGATGGCTCAATTCCTAAGAACGGGTTTAGGGTTTAAGTCTGAAGTCTGAACAAGGAAGTAGAACTTGGTCAAAACAAAAATACTTCGTGTGTGAGATTTTGGGATTAATTAGCAGATAATTCTGTGAAAGAGAAATCTTAGAGATAATCACAGGGAAAAAGAGCTTGGGGTTAGGGAAGTTCCAAGACTCGATTAACAACTAGAGTTGAGAATAAGTCACTAAGGTTGGTACTTCTTGATCTTGGTGGTTCCAGTATTCCAACCCTAACTTATGCCCTATAAATAAGGACGAGGATTTTCTACAGAATATTACGGTATTTCTTGAGAGAACAATCTTGCAATATTCATATTCAGATTCTAGTGTTTCACCACAATGCTGAAACTTATTATAAGATCCCATTGTATCTTTATGAAGAAGATCAGGGGAAAGAGGAATTATTACCTGGTCCCGGCACATTGCTGAGCTGGTGTTCCCAGCCAATGAGCACAAGACACGTATACAATTTTTTAAATCAGAGCTAAATAAATAGCAGAGCTGTTAACTCCGTCCATCTGTAATTCCTCAAACTTACGCAGCACTGGTCTTCTTCTTCTTCACTCTCCATGGCCTTCAATTCCAAAACTCAAATCTTCAATTTCTCATCCATTTTGTTCGGTTGAATCTTCTTTATCAATAATCGATTTGCATATAATGAACTCTATTTTTTTAATTTTCTCAATAATCATGGGTGAGGAGAAGAAGGTTTGGGTGCCCAGAGAAAATTCTGGGTACCTGTATATCCGCGCGTGAGTTGAATTCCGATGTCGTCAGACGACGTGGAGGCAGGAACAGACTCGTCGAAAGCCGATGAGTCTAGTGGTGGTGGAGGTGAGTCATGGTGGCGTTCGGACGTTGGCGGTGTAGGAGAGGGAAACTCAGATCTACTTTCTCTCTCCTCTCAAATCTCATATCTATAAACCAAACCCAGAAGCTTCAATTGGCTTGATTGTGACGGTGAGCAAAGGAATATAGGTTGGTTGGGAAATTTGTCCTACAGTGTTGTAAAGATTGCAGACCAGTAGAACAACAATGTGCTTCTGCAATTTTTCTTTGTTTTTCTTTTTGAGAAGGTTTCAAGGTTTCTTCATTTCATATGAAGGAGAAAGTGACGTTTATGTTTGCCATTAACACTGTTATCTCAATAGTTAACATTTTGGTGATGTGTTAAAAAAAGAACCATGTGTCTTGTGCTCATTGGCTGGGAACACCAGCTCAGCAATGTGCCGGGACCAGGTAATAATTCCTCCAGGGGAAATTTTTAAATGTTACGGGAGAACCATGTGGCAGTCTGACGTGGTCCTACGTTCTAATCAAATTTAGACATGTGGATTTTTTACAACTAAAATATAAGCAAATATTTTCTATTTTTTGTGAAATGACATTCATGGGTATTTAGCAAGTTCAAACTAGGGTTTAGGGTTTAAAGTTTAGGGTTAGGGTTTAGGGTATAGGGTATAGGGTATAGGGTTTAGGGTTTGAGGTTTAGTATTTAAAAAACAACAAAAAACCTAAAATGGTCTTTGACAAAATAGCTGAAATAATTTTTCATGAAGAAAATCTATATGTCTAAATTTGATTAGAGCGTAGGACCACGTCAGAATGCCACGTGGTCCTCCCGTAGCACTGAAAAATTTCTCAAAGATCAGGGGAATGTTGATAACATGCAGAAGTTATGTTGAATGCTTCGATTTGTTTCTCTTTTTTGGCTAATCTGTTTATTCGGTTTTAACCACAAGGATACTATATATTTCATTCATTACAACAGATCGATCACTGGAAAATGTTAGATTAGTCTTTCCTTGTTCAGTGCCTAGATATGAGATTCAACTTTTGGCAGATACATACAGTTCTAATCAGCTACACGATTGGTCACTTGCAAATGGGCAAAAATTTCAGTGTACTAAGCTCTAAAAATTATCCATATATATATATATATATACAGCCCTTCTCGGCTGCGGACGTCCGCACCAAAGTTTTTGGTGCGGATTTCTATTTTTGCACCATTTTCCGATTGAATTTCCTCAAACTTTCTTCTAGACATATCTATATCATCTTGTGTAGATCATCTCTGCAAAATTTCAGCCAATTTGGTGA
>NC_020494.1:17086265-17176265 GCF_000184155.1 Fragaria vesca subsp. vesca | reverse complement strand
GGTGATGGTTAAGGCCCTCAAAATCGAAAAACAAATGGAGATGATGAACCGGACATAATTCAGTCCGTCAGATTTGTTTTTCGATTTTGAGGGCCTTAACGATCACCAAATTGGCTGAAATTTTGCAGAGATGATCTACACAAGATGATCTTGATATGTCTAGAAGGAAGTTTAAGGAAATTCGATCGGGAAGTGGTGCAAAAATGGAAATCCGCACCAAAACTCAGGTGCGGACGTCTGCACCTGAGAATTCCTGTATATATATATATAGTCGTTTTCAGATACGGACGGTCGGACGGGTTTTCCGTCCGGATTTCCGCTGTTTCTCCACCATTCCAGCATTGGCGACGCCGTTTATTTTCCCCGACTTGATCCCAGACCTCCCCCGACGATATTGGAATGAAGAAGAAGGCCGGAGAAATCGCGATCGGAGGTTTGTGCAGCAATCTCACTCATAACTTCACGACCGATCATGGTGGACCTCCGATCGCGATCTTTCCGGCCTTCTTCTTCATTCTAACACCGTCGGGGGAGGTCTGAGATCACGCCGGGGAGAAGAAACGACGTCACCGGCGCTGGAATGGTGGAGAAACGGCCGAAATCAAGACGGAAAACCCGTCCGGACGTCCGCACCTGATAATCCCTGTATATATATATATACATATATATATATGCTCTTTCCAAGTAAATGTTATTTCTTATCTTATGCATCCTTGGTTCTCTACAAGGATGATGAGCTTGAATTGCCGGCAGGGTCAATAATATTGCTTGATTGAGTTTATGTACTTAACACAATTCTTTACAGAGTCTAAGGCATATGCATCTTAAGTGTACGAAACTAGCAAATACCATTTAAAAATGGCACAATCCACAGCACTCCTTGGATGTGATTGTAACTCGGCCAAGTACCAATATGATTCAGTTCGCACAACTATAAAGAACAACAAAGAAACATAATTCAAATACGTCCACCTAAAACAAAACGACTAGAGGCTGCTAGCAAAGACCATTGTTTGGTGGCACAATCCATATCGCAGGTGGGATGGGATTTTGAGGCCGGTAGAGTTGTGTAACGGTTTTGTTTGCTAAACTGAAGATCCCAATACCACCATTGCTAATGTCATTTGTGAAGTAAATGGAATTTGGTTGTCACCTAGGAAAATTTGAAGCCAAAACAGACATGGAATGATTATCACCCAAGAACAAAGCATCGTCCCCAATGCTTTCTACAACATCTTGCTTCACAATTGAACCATTGTTGTCGTCGAATAACGCCTTGTACACCACGAAACTGTTCATTATTCTCACATTTTGATCAGTTGCTTCCTTTCGTGTCAAAAACCTTCGAACGTGCAGCAATTCTCCATTGCTTGATACAACAAGATATGCCTTATCAGCTTTGCATGGGAACTGAGGGTGTAATATTGGTCCGAAAGGTGTAAGTCGTTTTGCTATTGGCGGTCGTGAAGGATCATTACTGCTGTTGACATCCAATAATACAATTTTTCCCCCTTGACCAACTGCATAGATTTGACTTCTGTAGAAAATAGCATCAGAAAACATATATGGTTCATCGAGGTAAGTCCAATCTCTTTGACCTGCTCTAATGAAAGCCAACTTGCAACAAATGTCGTAGATTGCCACAACCACATAATTATCTGGATTCAAAGACGGGTCAGCTGATAATATAACCTTACGGACATAATAGGGGTACTGCTTCTTCAACTCATCATGACGCTTCTGGAACTCAATTTGGCAGCCTGGGAGATCAAATGTGGATACCAATGGAGGCAAATGAATGGCCTCTGCCATTCTGAAAGGATTCAAAAGAGTTATGGCGAAATTCTCATCCGCTGTGGCCAACCAACCATGACTGGAGCCACTGCACCTCTTATCATAAGGCACCGGTAGTTGAACATTTGTATAGACTTTTCCTTCAGAAAGGCAACAAACTATTCGCTTCGTTCGGCTACAGAAGGGGATCATGAGCATGGGGAGTACCTTATACCAGCGTTGAGTTGTACGATTATGCTCTTTCGAAACATTGTGCCAATGCTTGCAAACGGCAGCCAAACGAACATGGTCGATGAGTTCGAACAACTTATCCAACACTAAAATGAAAATGTCCCTAGGAAGACTTGCCCATTCCGAAACTGATGAGTAACAAGTGTTCAACGCAAAATCCTTGTTTGAACGCCGGGGCTTCTTATTTGATGACCTGCAAATGATTCATTCTTAGTAGACGTACGAACTCTGAAATCAATATCAATCATATTTAGATGCTCACTTGGTCTAAACATATATTGGAACGAAAAACACATGATCAAACGTAATAATTTTACCTTCTCTTTCATCCTTTACACGATTTCCTCCCGAACTAATGAAGACTTTGAAGAGAGAGGAGAAATTATAAGAGAAGATGTGTGCTTAATTTGTCTGCAAGATTTGGAATGGGAGAGTCCGAATCTTGGTATGCATGATATGCGACGTGGAGAAATTGCATGATATGCGACGTGGAGAAATTATTTGCTGTGGCCGGAACACCAACTGTCAAGCTTATTTGGTGTTCCCAACCACTTACTGCGTAACACGTGTCCAACTGAATAATGGATGGGAATCTCACTCATGTGTAACGTCTCCGTTTCTCTCCGTTTAGAACTAAAATGCCTCTAACCCTGAAAGTAAAAACATATCAGCGCAGCCGCGCAACCACAGCCTCGAACCTAAACTGAATGAAAAGACTGAAGCGACAAAAGATACCACGATTCTCTAACCGGAGAACTGCACAAGCTGGCGTTGGTGAGAATCGCGATTTACAAAGACGACTAGGCCGACATCTTTGATGGCGGAGGTTCTGCAACGTACAATGATGCACTCTTAGGTACTCCAGTCGTGTAGCTCGCACTTTCCATTGAGAGTTGTACCCCTCTTGACTCCTAGGAAGGTCCCCAAGACATCCGATGAGGTAGTTTATCTCAATTCTTGTACCTTTGGACTTATGTATTAAGAATCTGTGCATGAATTTGTTCATAAAAACATTTTGGATTTACTGAGAATGCAATTAGGTTAATTTTGTGTATTTGATTATCAAAGCAACTGATTCTGAGGATAAAGTTTATTATTTTGCGCATTTTAATGGAAGAAACCCATTAGGAGTCACTATGAATGAAAATAGTTATTCTGTTTGTGTGAATGTAATGGACCAACTAGCTGAACTAGATGGAATTGAGGTTGTAATCATGCCATTTTAGATATAGTTCTTGGTTAATTGTTTATGACTGCGAATTAGAGCTGCTAAAATAAGTTAAATATTCCCTTTCATTAATGGGGATTGCAATGGTGATCTTACAAGACTAAAAATAAGTGCAGGTTCTGGATGCTCCATCACTTCGAGATGACCTTTACTTGTATCTGGTGGACTAGTCCTTGCTAAATGTCCTTGCGGTTGGATTAGGAGCCTCGGTTTATTTATGGAACACATCAAACAGCACGGTGAGTTTTGAGTTTGATACTGCTAGCCTAGGCTTAAACTTTTACATTGCGAAAGTTGTCTCTTTTAGAAGTGTGTCCTTCAATCTATGCAACCATAAACAAACAACTTGATGAATGTCATCTGTTGGATGTGTTAGTTATTGGATATAGTATTCTGCTTTGCATTCTGATCAAGATTCGTCACTGTTAGGGAGCAATTGCTTTTCTTGTTAATTTAGATGACTTACTGCTTTCACGGGTATTGACTGACAATGGAGGTGCTTCACTGATTTATACATTCGAAACTTGTACAGGTTAAGAAGACAAAGATCTGAAGGCACGTTCATTGCTCTCCCCGAGTTAATAACAAACATGTTTGGTTTGTCCTATTGTTTGACTTCATGTAAATTTTTGGTGCGGGTGGGTGAAGCCATGGAAGGGTCCATCGATTGCAAGTTCTATATATTTTGAGTTCAGATAAACCAAGTGTAATGAACATGGAGTATTTGAAGCTAAATTTGTGGCAATTTCTGTCTTTCTCATGGCTTATGTTTCCAGAATTGTGAAGAATAATTGACCAATTCTCTTTTAGAGTTGTAAGCTATTTATTTTGGGAATGACTGCCAAATGGTCATTTTGTAACATTCATATTTTGTCAATAAGATCTCATTATGCATGCTTAAAGACATGCAAAGCTATTTGTTAAGTTAAAGTACATTACTGAAATCATCAGATTAGGGGCCTATGTTGTGCCGTTTTACATAATTGAACAAGTAAAAGAAAATAGCTCATATAAAGGAGTTATTTGATCAATTATAACAACATAAACCTTTCATTAACATTTAACATCATACATGCAAATGAAAACTGTGCACATTACAGAGTAACAATTGAGTGACAATATGTATACAATTTAAACAACACTCAATTAGGGAAACTTTGTATTTAGCAACGGACTTGCAATTCTTCTAAGATTTTCATACAACACATTTCCAAACCCTGTCCACAAGCAGTTTCATGTGATGCGAACTGTTTTCCACGAGGAAAACAATACAGCTTGCAGATATACAGTCAACTCGCGTCTGAATCTGAAACAAGAGCATCAAATTTATCAGACAACAGAGTACACTGCTTAACAAAGTGGATATGCATATATCAAAACCAAAACCACAGCTCCTCCAATTGAGTGACTAAAGACGAAGCATGGTATCCTCCAGGGTTCTGCCATGTTCTAACTCTAACTCCAGGGTATGACATAACTTTTGTTCAAGTTCTCAACTTTACTCTCTCCCTAAACATAATTAACCTTTTCTCTTTTTTTATGCTAGAACACTGATTCTCATTTGAAACTATAAGTTGAAAGACCTAAAAGCTAACAAGGTCTAGAAAACGTATCTGCTCCATTGCATAAACCTCAGAGTTGCCTCGTGAACTTAGTTCATTCAGCCCATGTATGATTATCAAAACATCCCATAGGACTTTACTATACATAATCAAAGAACCCACAAGAATGCCAAAATTTCCTAATCAACAGTCAATAAACCCCAAAATAACAAAGACTACTAACATCCAGCTGATTTTTCTGTTTAATTACAATTGGAAATACTATAATGTAAATTTAATATAAAAAAGAGAGTTTTACCTTCGATTACCGGAGACAAGAAACCAGGAGTGGCAGACTCAAAGCGCTTTACCTTACATCGTTTAACAAGAAAGTGTTGAGACGAAACCGGCAGTCTTCGTCTCCGATGTGAAGGCCCTCGCCAAAGCTCGTTGTCTATAAGTGTCCTCCTCTCAGGCCGATTTGCGCTTCTTAGCCACCGAATCGGAGAACGACTCCGATAGGTTGTGGAAGGAAGGACGAACAGGAAGAGTTCAATTTGGTGGGTGACATCGACATTAGAGAGAAGGAGAAAAAGGGCTGGGGTGGGAGAAATGGGTTGAGGCGATTTCTAGGTTAGACGCGTTTAGGTTCTAGACGGAGAGAAAACGGAGACGTTACACATGAGTGGGATTCCCATCCATTATTCAGCTGGACACGTGTCACGCAATAAGTGGTTGGGAGCACCAAATCAGTTTGACAACTGGTGTTCCGGCCACAGCAAATAATTTCTCTGCGAGGTGATAAGGTCATGTGATTCAGGGATTTAACTAGCAAAACTAGATGAAAATAAAATATCTGGATGGGAAAAGGAAATTCTCCTTGACGAAGATAATCTCTGACATATATAGGGGATTTGGGGACTAAGTAATTAATTAGCAAATCTTAAGTGTCAAACGGTTTGAATGATTAAATTTTTTGAAGGGCCCTGATCCTCTCGCTGAAAAAGACAATTAACAAAAATTGTGTTCTTATTTTTAAATTAATAGAAAAATTAAAAAGAGAAATTGACTAGGGCAGGAGGATCGACATGCCAAGAGAAATTTTGTATCTCGCTGAAAAAGGAACGTTTTGTACGTGGAGAGATTAGAGAATCTTAGAGACAAAATTCGATAGGTGCGTATAGGTGAGGTCTTACCTAGGAATCTTAGGGTTGAAAAAGGTCGGTGTAAAAACAGTAAAAAAAAAATTATGGAGCAAAAAGAGTGATTCCTAATTGATCTATGTATGCTTTTGACAGCGGTGTTCCGATCCTTTTTCAACCCTAGCTAGGTTATTCCTAATGAATCTTTGTATTCAGGAAAGGGAAAAGCTCTAAGAGTATTTCAGAACTAGTTAGGAAAAGTTTAGATACGTAAATTTAATTTACGTAAGCTTGTATGCTTGGTGTTCAAGTTAATGCCCTATATATATAGTTGGGTTCTAGCTACCTGAAGCAAATCGATCAGACTTATTAACCATGGCAGTACCCACGTACGATCAATTTTGCGCAGGTGACTCCATGGGTTCAATCTTCCTTCAGAATATCAAGCTTTTCCTCGATAAATATGCAGAGAGAAGAGCCTTTACATCTAGTGTGAGTGCACCAAACGTGCATTGTGTTTGGTTCTTATGTCTGGAATTTTACTTGGATGAAAAGACGTACAAGATCCCCTTGTACGTCTTTGAACAGGATCACGGGAGCTCTCTGCTGCCGCCGCCATGCTGTGATCTTTGTCGTGGCCCAGGTAACTAGCCTGATCATATATATTAGCTTGAATTCTAAACATTATGTTTGATTGTTTGAGAACTGTATGAATCCCATCGTTATCTCAGGTTGGGGTCGTCAACTAAGTTCAAGAAGGAACTACTATTTTCTAATTCCAAAGGATGGTGTATATGTGCGACCAGACGAAGAAGAACTTCGGTTCGAGAACTCAATGAAGAAAGGCCTTCTGATGGATGAGTCCAGTAGTAGCCTATTTGGATGTTTTCATGGCAATGGATACGGCCATTTGATCAAAATCCAACGTTCCGATTGCGAGTTTCTCTCTGGCATGAAGCTGATCCAACTTTGGGGTCGAATTTGTACAAAACTCGGAACAAGGTACGATAATTAGTTTGATTAATTAGTTTCATAAGATACGTATGCATGCATGTTTGTACGTATTAAACCCATTTAATCTTCTTTGTTCTTCTTAATTTACAGAAAAATCAGTCTGCGAGACTTGGCGAGAAAGGGACCGATGGATCTCCGTCTCCTCTATGCAGTTGCTCGTGAGCGGACTTGGTTTGGTCAATGGGGATACAACTTCTGCCGTGGCAGCTTTGGAGTCACGAAAGCAAGGTACAACGAGGCTCTAGAATCTCTGAGATCGATAACACTCGAAGCGGTGACTGAAAGTTGCGGTGACGACAATGAACGGCGAAAGCAAGTGGAGAAGATAATCCAGTTTTACAAACAAAACAGTACACTTGAAGATATGCCGGAAACCATCAAGGGTCTGTTTAATCGTATGCTGCTGCAAATCATGTACTCCCCACGTACGCCGCAAAAGAAAGCACTTGCTGACGCTGCATACTCTTTTCACGATGGCTCCTTGGAAATCGAACTTGAAGAAAGTGAAGCCAGTGTGGCGAAAAAAATTGTTGATACACTTGAAAAGAGAAAGCGACAGGATGCAGAGGGGACTAAGCGCATAGACTTGCTAGAAGAGGAAAGAACTAACGAGGATCAATTTGCTAAGGTGCTGAAAAAACTCGATGGCAAGAGAGTTGGAAATCACATTATTCATAAGGGGACGAAGAGTAAACATGTGGTGTACAAAGCTGATGCTGTTGGGGTTCCTGGATGCAACATATTCAGTGATTTGATATACATGTACCAACATGTATTTGTGAAAATCCCCGGGATTCAATCATCAGAATCTGTAAAGTCGCACACCCAAGCCGTGTTAGACACGGTGCAGTTTGTGAAGGAATATACCAAGCCTACAATTGAGCGCACATTGATCTGTCAACTGCTGAAAAAGCGGCAAGATCAGTACTTTGAGCATGGTGAGATATTGGTGCCAGTGCAACCTGGTGCAACTTTTGGAGATCTGAAACAAGAAGCATGCAGGGCCATCAAGGAGACGTACTGTTTTTGTGGTGAGCAACACAATATTGTGGTGGAAGCAATCCAAGGCTACGAGGAATCAGCCGATACAGCAGTAGTTCCTGAAGAATTAGTTAGATCGAGGGGACAAGCAGTTGGTTTGGTATTACAACCTTCGGACATCATGTGCTTGACGACTTACCAAGGTGGAGCTGACGCTTTGACGGAGGTGGATTGTACTCAGTGTGGTGCAAAGGAGGATGACGGTGAGGCTATGGCGTTCTGTGGTTCTTGCTGGGTGTCGCAACATCAAAGATGCCATCAACTGGCTGACCTTGTGGTTACTTCGTGCACAAATTGCATGGATCATCCTAACCATGACGTAGCTAATTCAAATATTGACAACATCAGTATAACTCAACCTTCTGTTGCTGGTCCATCTCATCACCAGGTGAACATTGATGATGGCAGTCTTGATCCCTTCCCCTATGGCACCAATGCTAACCCTTCTGGGCTTTCCTCTACTGGTATTGGCAGCAGTAGTGGCCATGCAGGTGTGCGCCCCTTTCATAATTCTATTACGGAAATTGGGACTAGCAGCAACGCCGATCCTAGCCATGATGACTTTGAGAACCCTCAACAGTTTAATGGGGACATTCTTCCCAATCGCAACAACAATTGATCGAGTAATTAACGGCATCTGGAGCAAGAAAAACTTTTTGATGATATGCTAGTCTTTTTTTTTTGGAGTAAATCTTACGACACCCTGTAGTTTACACCTAAAATCAGTTTTGTCCCTCACTTTTTTTTTTAAACTGGTATACCCCTATACTTTGAATTCTCGACTGATTTACCCTTTTGCCAGCTGGTTATGACTGTGACATGCTCATTAACAATGCTTGTGAGAGCTTCAATGGTTGGGTTTTAAGAGCAAGGTCTAAGCCCCTTATTACTATGCTACAAGAGATAAGAGTGGAGGGTTATTTAGACTGTTAATGAGCATGTCACAGTCATAACCAGCTGGGAAAATGACAAATCAGTCGAGAATTTAAAGTATAGGGGTATACCAGTTTAAAAAAAAAGTGAGGGACAAAACTGATTTTAGGTGTAAACTACAGGGTGTCACAAGTATTTACTCCTTTTTTTTTTATCGATGTAGTTTTCAAGTACTCTTCCTAGTTAATTTTAATTTTATTCTAGTTTGATTTTCTGCTTTGGGATGAAATTTTAAGACTCCCATATATGCCTTAATTTGTAACTTGGATAGACTTTTGATTGGCTCAAAGTTATATTTCAACAATTCAACTCTATCATCTCCTCGATCATTCAGTTGATAACATAACTTGGTCATATCATGCTCTCTCCACATGTTATTTCTATCCTTGGTTCTTAGCTAGTTTACAGAATTGGAAGAAAGGATGTTGAATTGTTGAGCTTAATTGCCCAATAAATAATATTGCCCGAGTTTATGTACGTAAGACAACTCTTTACTGAGTTTAAGGCATATGTATCTCAAGCGTAAACTAGCAAATAATACCATTAAACGGTGGCACAATCCACATATATAGCTCATAGGATGTAATTGTAATTCGGCCAAATTTGGTTTCTTTAGCTGCTAAGTTGAACTTATGCGTACCAACCTTCGTTAATATTATTTGTGAAGTAATGTGATACACCAGATCGTTTATAGCTCTGATCCCTTTTTTTCGAATGGAGAGAAGTTCACTGTAGCTGTGTGGTAAACTAGAATTAGACTAGCTATTGCCCCCGCGCTTTGCTGCGGGTTTTGTTGCAGCTTCACTTTTTCTTTTTTCTTTTTTCTTTTTTCACAAATTTAATCTGCACTGGTCTCTTTTCACAAAAGTTGTTTGTAATGCAGTTACAGCTAGCCATCTACAGTTTGTCGGTTTTAAATCAATAAGGAAACAGCCGTAAATTTTCTTATTAATCTTGGTATATATGCATGCAGAAGATGCAATACATCTAGAGCCAAAATCTGAAGGTTTTTAATACTTTGGAGGATACAGGGGTAGCTTTTGGTATCAGATTCAATAATAGAAAAAGAGATGAATCCCCGATAACTTTTTTGAGAAATGCTCATTTAGTACTAATTTAGGCCTCATTCTCTATTCCAATGACAATTTTTACATGAGCTCATGCCAATATAAAGTAACTTTTTCTATGCCCAAATATACAAATCTTTATTGAAGTCTTAACAAACCATATTATTTTAAGACTATTTTACCCTCACCCCTTAAACATGCATAGAGAGAGAAAATGGAACAGAGAGAATACTTAGCCGGAATCTCACTAGACTCCGGTCACCCACCGCCGGACTCCGGTTGCCGGATTTCGGTCACTGGTGACTCGGTTACCAACCCCCAATAACTTGGTTACTGACCCTCAATAATCAGTTACTGATCCCCAATAATCGGGTTACTAACCCGAATAACTTGGTTATTGACCCTCAATAATCGGGTTACTACCCCCAATAGCTTGGTTACTGACCCCCAATAATCAGTTACTGACCCCCAATAATCGGGTTACTGACCCCTAATAATTAGTTAAAAAAATTTACTACCTTCAATAGATGTTTATTAACCTCCAGTAAATGTTATTAAATGGACAACACTGCAACCTAGCTATTCTCTTCAACACCACCTAATGGACAAACACGACGTCACTTCTTTCATCTTCAACCAAGCGCAGGCTTTGATTTTGTACACCAGCCGCACATTTATAGTCTTCTTTGTACTGCAAACTCATAGAAATCCCCAATTACATGCAAACTCATTTATAGATAGTCAATGATATACAGAGGAAGGAAGCTGGAAAATTAAACCCTAACCTCGGCCAAGAGTTGAGGCTGAATTGGCAAGCTATGGCTGAAGTCGGTGTGATCAGAGATTGAATTGGCGGGCTGAGGCTGAATCTGCGTGATCGGAGATTGAATTGGCTTAGAAGGAACTCGATCGGGTCAAGGATCCAGTTCCATTCTTTCTTGGCCACGTTGTTCTTCCGATGCCCAGTCATCGCCGCCTTGCCGGAAAGCTCGGAGGCCACTTGATCAAACCGATAGTGATGTTGTTGGACGCCGTTGGCGGCGTCGTCGTTGCGAAATCTGTCAAACGCTTCATCCACGTTGTCACCGCTTTTGTTCTGGACAAAATTCAAGCGCGCGGCGGCGGGGGAGCTCTGTCCTGGATAGTGAGGTGCATCCTAATCTCGTCGGCGGCGGTTCCGGTGAGAGGTGCACCTGGGAGATCCTTGAGAGGCGTCGACTCCTCTGCTTCAAGAGACGGGGAATGAATGGTGGTGATAGAGAGAACCTAGCTTATTGATTAGGTTGGGGCAAATTTGTCCTTTTGTTAAGATTCATTGGAATTGGCATGTGAATAAGATTTTTGTTTTAGGATATTCTCTATGTGTGCCTTGGCCTTATGCCAATAGGATATGTAGTTAGACTAGATCTATGTATTCATATCCTTACCATATTGGTATTGTGTAATTCCCTATATAAAGGGCTCCTATCAATGAATAAGATAAGGACTCTCTTGCTATCTCTTTGTCTCTACACTTTATCCTTTATCACGTTATCATGCACTTTGTTCTAACCCTAGAGCCAATAGTCACCATTTGTTTTCCAAACCCTAAAATCGGACAGCCTTGTTTTCACCGATTTCCGACCCAAATTCCGACTGCCCTCTGCCGGAATTTTATATCCCCAGAAAGCTCTCTCCGCCCCGGATCCAACGCCGTCGGTCTCACCCTGAGAACCGGCCGGAAAGTCTCCGAACCGGCCGCTGGAAGATTCCAGACCACCGCCGCTACCGACCACCGGTTCACCACCTTCCCTTCCTCCGATCAACCTGAAATTTTGACAGCAGCTTCCCCATCCAGAGCTTCTCCTCCTGTCAAATTTTCAGCCCCAAATTCGAAGTATAAGTAGGCAAAACGTTATTTCTCCTCTCGGCAGCCTCTAGAAATGTATGTTTATTGAAACCTTAAACTTTTCCAAGTTCAATAACTCGGGGAGGATAAAATCCTTTTCTCCCTTCTCCATCTCCATTCTATGCTTGGGATTTTGTGCGTGCAGGTACCCAAATCCCGAAATTTTATTCGCGGGTCAAGAGTGTGTTTGATCACTCTTGTTTCTTTGTCCGGGTTGTGTTTGATCAACCCCGACCTTTCACCGGATTGTGTTTGATCAATCCGAGTCCTTTTTCCGAATTGTGTTTGATCAATTCGCGGCTTTTCCGGATTGTGTATGATCAATCCGAACCTCTATCGAGTCTCATAACAGCTTGGTTTTGTATGCAAGAGCAATGTAACATTCTGCTCCTTTGAGTTTTGACGTACTAGATGCCTAAGGCGGATCTTCGCTTGGTATCTGTGGAACCTTTCATTGGAAAGGATTAAACTACATGTTTTGACCCCCAGGCTAACAAGCCTAGATGCCGAGATTTCACATCTCCTGCGCTCAAAGTTTTTGAGACGCCACATCGACAAGCATTCAATGGCAATCTGTGCAAAAAGTAATGACCACAAAGTACTGTGGAATGCACTCATGGAGCGTTTCTTGAAACGTCCATATAACTCTACTTGTTGAGTTATTAGTCAAGTGGATTGCTTACCACTTTAATTGACTACATATTGTCGATGATCTTTTGTGGCATCATGATCCATAATCTTTAGCGGATTCGATCATCATCAAGTTCTCTAGGTCTTCTAAGTTGGTGTGGAATTACCAACGAGACTTGATTTTGATCATACAAACAGGAATTGTATATACGCTAATGTGATAAATTTATTTGGGATTATCCCCTAATGTGGGGACAACAATATGGGTCATGGCAACGGCAGAAAACGTCGTGCCGATGTCTAGAAAAGAGGGGGAGGTGTTGCCGGCTCTAAAAGCGACACTCCCGGTCTAGACACCATTTTGTCAAAACTATTCAGTCAGCTCATGACATTAATGCAACCGTTGTGGATCTTCGGATCATTGGTTCAAGATTGTCAAGCTTCTTTAAATTGTGAATGCATACAAAAAGGTATGGAAAATCAATATGAGGACAAGAACGTCATCCTCATGATCGCGAATTTCAAAGATTCGGATCCTGCTCTAGCTACCCATGACTTTGATGTCATCGGCTAGACATTGATTTTCGTTCCAAGTTATATGTACTAAGGCGTTGTATCGACGTCCTTTGTCTATTTGAGACCTCGATGTACTCACATTAGCAATAATGAATGCCTTGAGAATTTTTCGAAGTGAAACTATTCTCCTCTTATGGTTCATATTGATTTACAATCAAGATGTACACTTACATCGTCCTTAGAAACATGACATATTGTGCCCATTTTGGTCCCTTCCTTTGAAGGTGACTCATGGCACTGCATCCTCAAGGAGGATCGCCCACGTGTTTCCGGTCAAATCTTCTACCCTATAGCGGATTTTTCATCATCAATTGTTCAACTAGGCTCATCCAAGCTCAGTGTGATGTCTTAGAATTGTCCGAAATTAAGGAGAGAGTGGTTTTAAGTGTGCCTCGCACTACCGACCCTCCACGGACATGCCTGGTTATACTGACTTGGAGTTACCGAAAGCTTTTGATTTTGGATCCCCCTACGCTATTAAACCAATTGCCGTCTTGCAAAAGACGTTGAAGACTTATCAAAGCTGGAAAATTATCATCACAATCGGATCCTCTAGGTCCTCTGAGTTAGTTTATGTTCATGTCAGGGAGCTTTTGCTAACTAGTCGTGGAGTTTACGACCTTAGAACGATCGAAAGGACTTGGTTTTGATCATACACACGTCACTTTTGGCTAAGGCAAAAGTCTACACGCCACCTGCAAGCTTCACAGCTTCGCACATGCCAAATCTGCGAAAAACAGCAATCTGTCCCTTCTGGACAGTCAACTTCGTTTGAGCTTTGTGAATAGCTCCGGACGAACCAGACAGTGAGCTTTATATCATTGGAAAGCTCTATGAGTCTAGTTTTCAGAACTTTTCACGGTTCGTCCATATCTATTTTAACGAAGAAGTTATGGCTGTTTTAGTGCGCAAAGGTCATTCTGCGAGGAAATTTTTATGCACTCTCGGGATTGCAGCTTTTCGTAGCTTATTTCAATCCTTCTAAATGGTTCAAGTAGAACTATTTACTCGCCTATATACTCCTTGTAGTTGTCTCTCATAGAGACATTGAGTGCTTCGCAGATAGTGGAACTATCCACAACATTCTAAGGAACCATGTTGAGCTTTAAAAACATTCATGCTAATGGTTTTCATTTGAAAACACATTGTGAGAATGAACAAGAATTCTTTTGTGTATACCTCCTCATGAATGCGAACTGAAGCGCATCTTGGAGAAATTCATGAGTCAATGTAGTGAACTGTATGTCACTACGATTCGAATATCGAATCCCATGTTGTCGCCAAACATGATATTTGGGACACTGACTCATATAAGCTTTGGTTTGACCAAATTGGTCAACCTGGAAGAGATATAATGGTCCAAATTTTGAGAAATTCTCATGGACATCCATTCTTCCGCTCAAAACGAAGACATTCGAGATCTAGCATCACCATGAAGCATGGTGGTGACCCGGGGGACATTGACGTCACCCGAACACGACTCCAACTTCCTGGAGGTCGTCCGGTCAATTCCTTAAGCAATTGAGGTGCACCGGCCTTTCCTCGATGTCGCATTGGCCCCCTGCAATGCTCATTGCTCGTTTTGAAAGCCTATTCTTTAGCTAAATAAGGAGTGAGACCCTCCTACGCTAAATAACACAAAAGTGAACATTCTATTCTTACATCAAACTATGTAGATAGATACAACCAACTTGCGGACACCTTTTTATGCTTTATGGTGTTGGTTGACGTGTTAACACACTGGTCACGTGTTACACTATTATCTACTGCTTATACTGCTTATACTGCTTATACTTCTACGGGCTCACTATCCATTCTTTAAAGAAGTTCATCAGGATGTAAGTTGAAGTGTCATGTACCCCATGTTCACACGCAATACGATCTCACCGAGGCTACGACTAAGCAACTTTAGCTTGTCGCTCAAACATTATTGATGCGCACCACTCTTTCTATTGCGTTTTGGGGCTATGCAATATTTGCATGCAGCTTTACTATTCATCTACGACCCACCATCATTGAATTTTGTTGTACTACAGCTCGTGACTGTGTATCAGGATTGACATGAAATTGCAATCGTTGAGCTCGGTAGGATTGAAACGAATCTCCAATCCTTGAGCTCGGCTAGATGTTATTTCTAGGTGTCAAATCGCATTGCCACTGCGTACAATGATGGGTCATTTGAGATGAATAAGTTTAGGTTGGATATGAACCTCCACCTATAATCCGCATATGTAGGAACCTTGTCAGACGATCTCATTCACCGCTAAATTGCGGATTGTCACTTTGATGAGACAATATTCTCGCCGTTAGGGGGAGATAAGAACACAAGTGTTCAAGTGGAACAACGTGAATTGTCGTGGTTTGTCCCCACTAAGTCTCATCTTGATCCCAAATGCTTATAGTGTTAAAGTGACGAGATCACATGCTGCAAATATGTCTGCAATGATTGATGTCCTACAAAAGGACATGGCGCGACCAAAAAGTGTTGGTCTTGACGCCATCACCATGGATGGTGATATAGTGACGCCATATAGTGGCAAAATTGGTGTCACAAGGCCGTGTGGCTCCCCAAAAGGAGGGAGACCCTTAGGTTCGATACTTTCTCGCACTAGGAAGAAAGCGAGCTTGGCACAACCTAATCCATTGATTAGTGATACTCAAATCCGTCTCATGAAGTCTGAATTGTGATTATCGTTGGGGAACGCCTCAATGTCAAATCCAATCCATATAGAGATCTCTACAAGTATTACACTAGTGTACATGAGGACGTGGGATAATGAGTCTACTATCGAACCACCCATCGTTGATGAATATCAACTTAGTTGATTGGCCTAATGGAAAGATGCGATCCAGCATTAACAAAGAGATAGGTCCTTGGGCAGGTGATGCCGACACCGCAAGCTAAACCCTATCAACTATACTTTTGTTAGATAGCGTAGTGAGAATAAGAGTTTAGACTCACCTTATGGCGCAAGGTCTCTCACTATCACGCACTGGGATCAACTACGATGAGATATGCTCTCGTAATGGATGTAATTGAACTCCACTACTTTGTCAGTTTGGTAGTTTCCGAATAACTGAACATGCAGCCTATGAATGTGGTCATAATAACATCTCTATGGGATCAGAGATATACATGAAGATCTTACACGGACTTCATTCATCTGAATCAAGTGGCTCCAGACCACAGGAGCACGCGTTTGCTAAATGTATTGAAACGCACATGTACTCTACTTGATTTGGAAGAGATATGATGAATTATGCCTTTGCGTGTTCATTCCGGATTTACATGGACTCTTGATGGATCAAGAGATGCCAATATGTATCAACATCCGAAGAAAAAGATCTTGGGAAGACATGCTCTCGATAAGGCACTCGATGACTGTATTGATTATGATTTTCCATCAATCGGCTTAGGCGCTCTATAACTAGTGAGGCCTACATATACTCCCATGATTAGTCAAGGTCTTTGCTCTAAAGAGAGATCCGTTGTTTTTTCTAAAGCAAGATGACAAATATGTGTTAAGAGATGGAGTTCCCATCTAAGTACAATAAGACGCATCAATGTACTTAACACAATACGAAAGACTTGACATCTCATTCGCTATGAAAAGTTGTAAAGCTAAGTGTAGCTATGCGCCCACGCAACGCCAATGTAATGGCAGTAACTCCTTTTTCAATACTTAATGGTATGAAAGGTTGAGGCTTATTCTATCCCTACATAAGAAAGACACATCAAAAGCGAAATCAGAATCTACCAAATTTTGTAGGTCAACTTCCACGGGACCTATAGGAAATCTCACTCACTGGAAAATGGTGAAATTGGTACCATTGGAAAGGTCTATGTGTCTACTTTCTAGAGACACCAACCATTTGATCATACCTATCATATTGAGTGAGTTATGGCCGTTTTCGTAAAGTAGAACGAATCTGTCCGAGAATCTGATTTTGGCAAAACAGTCAACTTCGACGGGATTTTGTGAACAGCTCCTGATGAACCAGAATGTGTGTAATATACGGTTGGAAAGCTAAATGAGTCTAGTTTCCAAAACCGTTTACGGTTCATTCATATGTATTTCCTAGAGGAAGTTACGACTGTTCTAGTAATTGAAAGTCATGCTGCGCGAAAACCTGATTTCCTACACGAACTTATGTTTTGAGTTCACAAGCGACCTTCTCCTCAAGATCTAAGTGTAAAAGATCATTTGAGGACAATACGGCATGATTTAGTTAATCATTGCCCAATGCCACATTTGAAGACATGTTAAAAAGCATTGACATGCTAAGTTTTTGAAACTTCCGTGATTAGTAAGAATCAGGAAGAGCCCTATGATTGATGTAAAGATTAGGGGGAGGTACGAACTTCAGGGGGAGTCTAGCACATACATACATGTCACTATCAAATGTGAAGGGTGCGTTGTACTCTTTTTCTCCTACGATCAAAGTTCAGTTTTTCTCCCACAGGGTTTTTGTAACTTGACGAGGTTTTTGACGAGGCAACAGATCAGCACCATCGGCATATCAGCGCGCGGCACAAGGGGGAGTGTTCTAGGATATTCTCTATGTGTGTCTTGGCCTTATGCCAATAGGATATGTAGTTAGACTAGATCTATGTATTCATATCCTTACCATATTGGTATTGTGTAATTCCCTATATAAAGGGCTCCTATCAATGAATAAGATAAGGACTCTCTTGCTATCTCTTTGTCTCTACACTTTATCTTTTATCAATTTTTAGTATTAATTGGCTTTTTGAATCTATATTTTTGACAGGCTTTTCTTTTTTTTTTTCCTAATGAGAAACTGTATTTCGGTTTTTATTGTTTACTGATTCATCCTTCATTAATATTTTTATTACATAGAAACAAATTCAATTAACCAATGGCCGGTATAATGGGAGTTTCAAAAAAAAAAAAAAAAACTTACTAACCCTGAATATACATAATATTTTCTAGCTGATTTCAGAAAAATATTTGCTAATTAATTTTCCTTGTCAAAGATATCTTTGTAAAAAATTTCCTTTTCCAGCCAGATATTTTATTTTATACGGTTTTGCTTGTTTAAAGCCCCAAACCACATGCCCTTAACTTAATCATCATCATCATCGCCCAGTATAAATAAGCTAGGTGTATACTAATTTTCTGAAGAAAAAGAAAAAAGAAAAAAGACGAAGCACACCGAATTCTCTTACAATTTATTTGCTCCTCTCTTTAAAGTCTGTTACTGATTGATAAGTAAGTTATCTTCTAGAATTAATTTTGATCTTTCTAAAGTTTTTTTTTTTTTTTTGATGAACTTTTCAAAGTATGTTACTGATTGATAAGTAAGTTATCTTCTAGAATTCGATCTTCTCGTGGTTAATTTCAGACCTCGGTTGATTTCTTATGCAATTCTGCCGAAATCCCCAGAAAAGAGAGAGGAAACATACGCTGCAGTTTCAATAGAGAAACCTTCGCAACACCAAAAATCGGAAGATGGCTGTTGTTGGCAAATCTCCAGTGAAACAGGGTAAAGTCTCCATCCTGATCAAAAACCTAGATTTTTTTTTTTCTCATAGTTCATCTTAATTTGACTCCGTTATAGACTTACTAATATATGAATTCCATGTTTGCCGAGTAGTAGGGTATCGCAATCCCTGTACCGACGTCAAAGACCGAAGCTCCATGATTGAGGTCCAGCCTGGTAATAACAAGAACAAGAGAAGTTTGGAGTGTGAAATCCCTCCGGATAGGTATGACAATTCTTGAATTTTATTCTGATAGTGGGTTTTTGTTTATAAATCATAATGTAACAATCAAACGAGAATATGTAGTTAAAAGGTTTCTCTGAATCAAACACAGATAGAAGTTCCCTCTTACAAATGCTATTAAGACAAGTGATACATGCATTTGGGTCTGAAAAATTAGGGTTTTTTATTTGTGTAATTTTCTGCCCCAGTTTGAAAAATCTGTTAATTTTAAGCACTCTCACCATCTATATATTGTCCAGTCGTTTAGGGTTCAGGGTTGGGGTTGGGGTTTCTTAATTTTCTCTTGTCCCTTGATTTCTTTTGGCGTATGTGACATGTATTTCTGTACGTCTTACTAAGAATGAATAGATTGTAGGTCAACTAAGAAGCCCCGGCGTTCAGATAAGGATTTTGCCTTGAACACTAGTTACACATCAGTATCTGAATGGGCGAGTCTTCCTATGGACATTTTCTTTCTAACGTTGGATAAGTTGTTCGAACTCATCGACCATGTTCGTTTGGCTGTCGTTTGCAAGCATTGGAACGATGTTTCGAAAGCGCATAATCGTACAACTCAACGCTGGTGTAAGGTACTTCCCATGCTCATGATCCCCTTCGGTAGCCGAACAAAGCGAATGGTTTGTAGCCTTTCTGAAGGAAAAATCTATACAAATGTTCAACTACCGGTGCCTTATGATAAGAGGTGCAGTGGCTCCAGTCATGGTTGGTTGGCCACAGCGGATGAAACTTTCGCTATAACTCTTTTGAATCCTTTCAGAAAGGCAGAGGCCATTCATTTGCCTCCCTTGGTAACCCCTTATGATCTCCCAGGCTGCCAAAGTGAGTTGCAGAAGCATCGGGATGAGTTGAAGAAGCAGTACCACTATTATGTCCGTAAGGTTATACTATCAGCTGATCCGTCTTCAAATCCGAATAACTACGTGGTTGTGGCAATCTACGACAATTGTTGCAGGTTGGCTTTCATTAGAGCAGGACAAAGAGATTGGACTTACCTCGAGGAACCATATATGTTTTCTGATGCTATTTTTCACAGAAATGAAATCTATGCAGTTGGACTAGGGGGAATAATAGCTTCAGTTGATATCAACAGTAGTGATGATCCTTCAAGCCACCCAAAGGCAATTATACGTACACCTTTAAGACCAATGGTACACCCGGTTTTCCCATACAAAGCGGATAAGGCATATCTTGTTGAATCAAGCAATGGAGACTTGCTGCATGTTCGAAAGTTCTTGAAACCAAAGGAAGGTGTTGATCAAAAGCTGGGGGTTGTCAATTTTGTGGTGTACAAGGTGTTGTTCAGTGACAAAGATGGGAGCATCGTGAAGCAGAATGTGGTGGATAGCATTGGGGATGATGCTTTGTTCTTGGGTGATAATCATTCCATGACTGTTTTGGCTTCAAACTTTCCTAGGTGCCAACCAAATTCCATTTACTTCACAAATGACATTTGGAATGGTGGTATTGGGATCTTCAGTTTAGCAAACAAAACAGTTACACAACTCTACCGGCCTCAAAATCCCATCCCACCTGCGATATGGATTGTGCCACCAAACAATGGTCTTTGCTAGCAGCCTCTAGTGGTTTCGTTTTAGGTCTTACAATTGGAATTATGTAATCTTTCTTTGTTATATTTTCTTAGTTGTGCGAACTGAATATCATCGATCATCATTGAAGAGCACATGATCCATACATGAGAAACTTGTTTTCTTATACTATTTCAGTAGACGATGTAATGTATTCAAAATCTGTAATAGAAACTGTACGTTGCACCCTCAACAGGTATATTTTCTTCTAGAACTTAAAACAATGATCACACTAGAAATTGGTTACTAAAGTTGACAATGCGCACCCACTTCTCTTAAAGAACAAAAATCAGAGAGCTATAAACGATCTGTTGCATCCGAATTTGGCATGGTTTGTGCACTCCTTCCATTTACTTCACAAATGATACAATAGAAGGTGGTACTGATAAGTTCAATGTAGCAGAGAAACCAAATCATAGAAAGAAATCATCAACTTGAGGAATGGTTGTTCTTATATTTGAACAACTTTTGTATCATATGTTAGTGATTTCATGTTGGAGGCAAAAACTTTCTTTTTCTTCTATCCAAACCACGAGTTTCAGTGTACCAAGCGCTAGAAATCATCTATATGTACATATATATATCTAATATTCACAGGCAAGAGATAAAATAGCTTGTTGCATGTCAGTTTACAGAATGTTTTCTGGAGCGATAAACCAGCACTTGATTGTCCCCGGCTATGGCCACGGCACCTGACCTTGAATCGTCATTAGAAATACATGAAACACTGCCACCTGATGCAGTAAGAGAAGATTATATAGAAAGCCTGAATTGAACAGAAGTAAATCTCTTGGGGAGCAAAATATGCTGTATGATTTGAAGAAGAGCTGTTTCAAGCATCTACTTATCTATATGGTTAACAGTTAGTACATTACCTTTAAAATGATGCATGGTGCCAAGCTTAGTTCCTGAAGATAACTCCCACGTATACACAAGTCCATCACATGTACCACAGATCCCTTGACCAGCTGAAGCACCAATGACAGAAGCCCTGTACAGCAAGTTCAAAAGTTAAGAAGCAGTTGAATACATGATTTAGGTTGTGCACTCTCAGCTAAATAGAAAACTAACAAGTTATTATCAAATTATCAGTATACATTCTAAATCATCCGAGAAACACATGAATGGGACTTTTGATGTTTATCTTTACCCGGATGTATGATTCTGCAGATTTTCCTAAAGGTAGAAATCTCTACTTCCACTTTACTTGGACCAATAATCATTCAGTCATTAAACTAAATACCACTGAAAAATGGAGCAACTTCATTCCTGAAAATCCAGGCAAACATTTTTGCTTGCACTAAACAGCTTAATTTCCAGCTATGCTACCCAAGAAAAGGGTTTACTACAACACAATGTAGATTTCAACTACACCCCTGAAAAGTTGAAGTAAGATATTGATGCACCTTGAATCCAATGCAGTTCCAAGGATCACTATATTTTTAACCATTAGAGCAAGCCTCCATCGTCCAACTGGATTTGGGTGGCAATTGCCTAATTCATAATCATGTTGAGCATCAGAATCGGAGGACAAAACAAGAAGACATATAGCAACATCTTCCCCTTCATACGAAGATAGTGTCTTCGATATTGAAGCCATCATTTGATTGACATGTTCTTCCATTTCAAAGTGGCTAGAAGCATGGAAATTCATTTGCCAAGCAAACAAACTGATAGGGACAAATTGACAAATTGAACCACTTGGTGCAGAGAACCTTGACACAAAGATGCATTTAGTAATATCCCTGAAGTTTAAAGGAAAAAAAAACATTCTATTGTTAGTACTAGGAAAAGTGAAACAGATTTATTATCCAATATTTTCATTTTCTGATAAGTTTTGACAATCTGTTTCGCTATTAATAAGGTGAACAGAAATTTTCTAACCTAATATACTCACCAACCTTCAACTGAGATGAATTACACGACAGAAAAACTGTGATAAAATTTTGGTCTGAGCTATATGAGTATATGAATGAATATGAATGAATGTTCATATTTATTGATCCAGAATTCCAGATCAACTAATGTTCAACTTGAAAAAACAATACAGCACCAGTAATACAGCTAGGACCAACAATTTAGCCTATAGAATCTAGCATAATAGTGATATTTTACTCAATGAAAGAGGATCACTTGTGTCTAGTCTAAGAGAGACATACCATAAACTGAATTCACCGTAACCATTATGGCCAACAATTAGATGAGTACAATTTGGAATTCTCTTCAAGTCCACTACGCCAGGGGAGATGCAATCTTCAGACGGCATAACAATATATTCCATTTGTGCACTGCAAACAAGGAATTTTGAGTCTTAAGCTGCCTTGAACAAAAGGAATAGATAGACAAGTAAACAGCTCAAAGTAGCAAACAAATGTAAACAAATATGCACAAAGAATAATTAAACATATCAGGTACCATCAGATTTTATTATGAATTTATGATTGGTACGAAAATGATAAAACAAAAGCTAAAGCAACACAGAGTGCATACTTAATCAATGGTCTACTATATTATTAGCATATTGCTACAGAATCTGCAGCAGCAACCTGGGTTGGGAAACAGTATTCCTATACCAATATCACATTTTAACTACAGCTGGCACGTACAATAGTATCAAAAATGGAAATAAGAGTTCAAAGACACACCTCCATGTTGAATCCATGACCCACAAATGCAGTCTCCCACTCTTTCCAACAGAGACAAGATTGTTAGGTTCACAAACCAATATACACCTTTGACTCTGTGCTGCTTTCAATCTTGTCACTAATGAAACATAACCAAGTTTTACTTGGACAATCTTAACTGCATCCTCCTCAGAGCAGCTTGATGCACATGTGGTGCACAGACAATGGGTTTTCCCTTGCCTGAGAGCATTTAAATGAAACTCTTACAAATAGCTTTACTCCCAATTCACATCCTTACTTTAAAATAATGCAAAGAGAGTTAACCTGCAGAATGGAGTTCTAATCTTGTCAAGTAAAACAAGACACTGTCCATCTGGGATGAACTGTAGACAGAATCTTTCCAAAGCCATCTAGCAAAAGAATTACAGCTACAATCAGCCAATGTCAACATAAAGCAGACAAGCCTACCAACCAATTAGATATAAGAACTTACTCCATTAGAATAATCGGTTAGGTCTGGCAATGTTAATGATGTGTGACCAACGAGAGAAGAGTGTCCAACCATCGGTTCCTCTATGGCTACCTTGTAAATGAACAGGCTGACGTCCTTACCAACCAGTAAGCCACATAAAACAGAAACATAAATGTATCTTCCTTTTGTGCTCAACAATACTGACAGAACAGGAACGGGTTGAGTATAGCATCCCACAAACTCAAGAATTCCCGCTAGCCCATTATTATGTTCCTTTTTGTGAGGCTTCGTATTTGAACTAAATGGAATGCTATTAGGATCATAACTGAAACTAGGCCCCTGTTTATGAGATGTTTCAGAGTCTATGAACTGGAGGAGGTTTTCATTCCCAACCACCTTCTTGTCAACCTGGTTTTCTAAATGTGAGACAGACAAATCAGAAGAGTATGAAGTATCTTTCTCACCAACTAATAATGCTTGACCTTGTAATACAGCTGGACAGATGCCGTTTATTACAGATTTAGAATTCATGGAAGGTTCCTTTGCATTCAAACTGGAGTGTCCAACAATCCTGGCTTCAGCACAAATTGAATCTCTTTTATTTGAACTGTCATCAGAACCCACCTGCAGAGTCTCTGTGGAAGGATACGTCTCAGGTACATTGTTTTTGCATATTATAGTTTCTGAGACTGAACCACTGTTACTGCCTTTCCTATGAGATGTAGTCCGAACCTTTCTCCTGGTATACACTGAGTTGGGAACTTGAGAAAAAGACACGTTTCCAGTTTCGGTAAACTCTGCCTTAGCAGTGATTTCCTTCTCTGATATCTTTGAAGAATTTAGAATGCCTCTTTGGTTGTCATCAACCATATCTATAGATGAATAAACAGAATAAATGGTTTAGTTAGAATATTATAAGATTCATAAATCATAACATATTATAATCTGAAAAAAAAATATAAAAAAATAAATACTATGCAGTTCAGCTCCGTGGTACTCTTATATCCTTTTAAAGAGAAAAAAGAATAGAAAAGAGAGGTGTGGGGGGGTTAGGAGGAGGGGATTGATAATAATGAAAGCAATACTGACATGTCATAACAGTAACTAAACTATCATAAGACAAAGTAATTATGTCATTGTATGCTGGCATCTGAGAACCAAGCAATAAGTAAAATGGAATAATTTGTATCAGAAAATTACCTTTGGTAGAATCAGCTGCAGTTTTCGTTCTATTAGAATTGATAGTACCTACTTGGCATTCATCGATATAAGACTTCTCCGTGAAATTTTCAGAAAAGAATTTTTTATGTGGAGATACACAAACTGGAAGAGACTCCAATATGTACCCACTACATTCCTGAAGCCTCCTAGTTGAAGCCCTGCCCACTTCCTCACACAGATATGCATCCTTGCTTCCATTGGTCTCAAGCTGATCATCTACCAATTTGTCATGCTTATTGGCATCAAGAAGATGTCCATGCTCATTGCCGGAAACAAGATGTCCATGATCATTCATAGGGAATGCTCCATCAGAATGGTGCTGATCAGCTTCACCCTTATCAGACAACATTATCAAGTGATTGGCAACATGGTCACCATATCGCTCATCATCTAAACTGTCGGGAATAATAGAATTTGTTGGAGCAATTGGACCAAGATCAGTATATTGGGAATGTATCTTTTCCTCCTTTGCGTCTTCATTGGAAAGCATTAAACCTGAAAGAAGATGGTAAAATTTCTGACTGCAAAATTTAAATAATACCAAATTCCACAAAAATGAAATATTTAATGTCAGATTGATAAAGTTTGTAAAAGCACCAGGGGAGGGAGCAGTGGTTTCATTGATTTCCTTCTGAGATTTCACTGTGCGAGGAACTACTGAAGGGCTACCAGTACCCTTTTTCTTCCTAGAGCGCTTACTGAGGAGAGGAATAGCTTGCGGAAGAAGAAATGTCATCATGGACTTCGCCATTTCCTGACCAACTGAATCAAAATCAATATTCTGTGAACTCGTGTCAGATTTATTAGTAGCCATTTCTTCTTCCGGATGTGATTCAGTCAGCAGCCTTTCAGCAATGACCACATCCAATGCGCTTCTATCTTGGACAGTTGGAGAAGAATCCGCATTTTTAACTACATTTGAGCATTGGCATAATTACATGAACACAGAGGAAGACAAATTTTAATTTTTCTATTGTTCAGGGCACAAGGTAGGGCAGTCACGGTTGACCACACTAGAAAACAAGTGGATAGTAATTACCTTGAGTAAAATCCAAGGTATCAGGTGCAAAAAGTTGGATAGTTGAAGGAGAATCTGCTGTTTTATCTGCATTTGAGAAGTGGTACTATTACATGGACAAAGAGGAAGACACTGATCAATTATTCAATTGAAGGCACAAGCTAAGGCAATCACAGTTGAACATATAGGAAACAAGTAGATAGTACTGATTACCTTGTGTAAAATCTAAGGTATCAGGAGCATAAAGTTCAACATCAGTCAGGCGTTGGCAATCTTTTGGAATTGTAGCATCTACATTTTGGTCATCTGGTGCCATTGGGAAATTAATGAATTCCCTCTTAGTATCCTGAGACCAATCAACCTGTAAGAAGTTAGGAATGTTTCTTGTTCAATAGCAAATGCATAAAGAACCATGACATGAGAAAATCTACTCTTACAAGAGCAACTATTCTCAACAAGCACATAGAAGCCAAGTTTGAAGACGTATATCAATATAAGCACTTAAGAATATTTCTTAACAGGTTCTGAAAGATATTTGAATTTAAGAGAAACTAGAGAAACAAAAAGGTGAGATGTTCTCACAGGTTTTCTTTTATCCACAGACATGTTGATGGCTGCCGGAATGGATTTACATTTTCGGGAACCATTTGATTCTTCAGGGATATTATCCTTGCTGAGATGATTCAAGAAGCCAGCAGAATCCAATGGCAAACAATCTTTGGCTGAAATCTCGTTCTCTGCTTGACGAACAGATACTAAATGCACCAACGGTGGCAACACTTCTGGTATAACATGTTCTTCATTTAAAGAAGGAGGCATGGGATTCCCATTATTGCTATGTATCTTATTCCCTTTTACTGAACTCAAAGCTTCAGAAACAGATATCAGATCTTCAGTTCTAGTCTTTTTAATGCCTGTCCGAGTAGATGACTTTGCATTTCCACTTTCACGTTTCCTACTTCTCTTCCCTGTGATCTGTGGTCCTCTCAGGTCTGAACATGCCTCAGGGGAGCGGTTATCAACATCTGGTCCAGAAGCTCCATTGCAGGAGCTCGAGGGTAACAAGCTTTGCTCTGCTGCCAGCTCCCGAAGTAGCCTCTGGACAAATCGATTTTTGAACCCAAAAAACTGCATATAAAACCACAAGAAGGCAAAGCACATAAGTCCACAGCTAGAACTAAAAGCAACTCTAGAGAACACTACTCATAAAAACGGCTCAATGCCTACCTCCACACCATCTATCTTGCAGGAAAATCTCTTCCCATGCCAAATCTTCGTGCGTGGGAAGCATTTTTTCTGTAATTTCTCCCAAGCAATATCAGGAGTTTGCCCGGAAAAAGGCTGCCCATCGGCAGCAATAATCTGTACACACATAAAGAATCATTCGCTTCAATCCTCAATAACAAATTGCAACCACAAACTACAACATCACTGATTAGCCAAAATCAACAGCAACTAACCAAAAATAAAGGCCCTTTAGGACCTTCTTGAATTTCCATCTTATATGTGCTCCCATTGTGAGCTCGAACAGCTCCATACCCTATCGGATATGGATATCGATCTTTCCCCTACAAAAAAAAAAAAAAAAAAACAATCATAACTCAGCAAATTGAAAACTACATCACTGAATCAATTGTCAAACACATCAGAACTACCAAAAAAATAAAAATAAAAAATAAAAAAATAAAAAAAAATCCTCATCGTCTGGGCAGATAGGGCGTGAGGACAAAACCCTACCTAAGCCGACTTGAAATACATAAAATTAACTAATTTCTAACCTAATTACTCATTTCGATTCAATTAAACTTTCCGATTCTCACCAACCTAACTATTCAATTCGATCCGGACCGTTCATTAAAGCAAAATTGAATCAAGCTGAAGAAAGCTAGCATAATCAAATTGAAGAAGAAATCGATGAAATCAAGAATGAGGGAAATCGAAATCAAACCCTAGAGGAGCTCCAGTACTTCTTGTCCCAAGGGCCGGAGTAGAGGGAACCGATGGAGGTGATTTCGAGGTCGTCTGGTTTGTCCTGGACGGCGCCGTTAGGGTTCGTCATTTTCCGGCGAGAATCTCAGCTTGGGCTCCAGAAACGACGGTCAAATTTTTTAGCGGCGAGTTTTGACGTTTTCTAGTGTTTTTGGGAGGAGTGAGATTGGAGGGAGGGAGTGGCGGGAAAACGAAAATGGGGAGCGGGGTTTTGTGGGCCCGGGATTGGATGTTAAGATTACCTGTGTTTGTGGGGTGGGTGTGTGACTGTGCGATCTGGTTGGTTGGTGAGAGGAAAATAGGTGTGATTTGATTGGTGATGTTAATTGGGTAACAGGCGAGTGAGAGAGGAGCTGAAAACTGAGAGAAAAAGAAAGTGGAAAAAAAAGCGCCGTTGCCGGGGATCGAACCCGGGTCACCCGCGTGACAGGCGGGAATACTTACTACTATACTACAACGACCTTGTTGACACTTGTGATTCAGTAACTATTTGTAAAATTTGTTCTGGCTTTCACTGACGAGCCCAGTCCAGCTTGTTTTGGGCTGCCCTGATATTCAAATTATATTTGTTTTCGTTTTTTTGTTTTCTTGTTCTATCAAGCATATCCAAAATATGGAGATGAGTGTGGAAGTTGGAAACCACTTCCCATTCTTCTTGTGTAAACATGCATGTAGTAGTTATAGCAAGTAGACAAGAATGAACATGCAATTGTGTGATAGTGAAAGTAGGATTTTGCTTCAATAAGAACCTTATGTCTAAAATGAATTTCTAAAAATGCTATAACGACATAATCTACTTTTGTGAGGTTGACTAGTTGTTTAAGCGATGACTAGTTTTTGTATTGTACATATAGTGAGATGATGAAATATGATAATACAGTTCTTAGAGCATCTCCAACAGCTTCCCTATTTTCTTGAACTTCTCAATTTTAGGGAATATATAGCTGTTTTTAGGTCCAACAGTTTCCCCATCTCATTCCCCAAAATAGGGATGAAGAAGAAAAAGAAGTCTTCATTCCCCAAATTTGCAGCAAAGCTTTCTTTCCCCAAAATTAAATTATTCACGTACTCCAATTAATTTAAAACAACAATAAAATATTTGATTGGGTAGTTTATTGTTACAATAAAATATATAATATTTTTTGTTATAATTCATGATGATATATTATATTTTATTGTTATATTAAATGCCGAAATCTCTAAAATGGAGAAGCTGCTGGATTTTGATCATAATTTTTTTGGAGAATTTAGCTTTTGCTTTCCTATTTTAGAGAAATTTTGAAGAAACTGTTGGAGATGCTCTTATGAGAGGTTTGTAACGATATATTTTTCATCAATTTCACGTGAATGTGAATTCTCGACGTGTTCCTTTATTATTGTTACGGCATTTTGGGCCAATATGTGAACAACTTTTATGAAGTGACATATGAGATAGGAATGACATGTGTAGAGAGTGCGGGCACTGAATGCCATGGTGAAAATAGGGGAATAACCTTGAACCCATGCTAAAATGAACAAGTTAACTATAGAAACGTAGAGTTAAAATGATCAAGTTAACTATACAAATAATTGAAGTTGTATACGTACCGTGACGTGAAGTGTTGGACAATCACAACCTATGTAGCTAACCACCTAGAGAGCAAAATGATAAAATGTAGGTAGTACGATGCAGAAGCCTATAAAGGGGTGGTGATGATCGATCGTGTATCATCTAATCTGAATTTCCCGATTCAGATGCAAACCGGAGATGAGTATGGCCCCAATGATTGTTCCCAAAATGTTAAGGAACTGAACCACAAGCTGGATCCGAGGTGTGAAATGGTTGGATAGCTCGTCCGGTCTGGTCTCTTCTGGTCAGGTCTGGTAAGTATGGTGAGGTTCACAGAAGACATGGGAGAATCTGGTGCGCATGCATATGGAGCTAAACCAAAAGCGTCCAATGCAATCCATTCCAAAAGAGAGAAGAAAGCTGAAAGCCATTAACGCCTACATATACTAGTCTGCATGCACAATCGATCGGCCTGAGGACTTAGGGCATGCCTAGGGAGAACGGTGTTATACGAACAAGGGGAGGTGGAGATTGGAGTGGTGAAAATGTCTTTATTTCTAGTTTGGGAAACCTGATGGAATCGTCCCATCAACTCAAAAAAGGGCGCCAAAGTTAATTGAGAGCTAGCATAACCCATGTCCTGGCTTTGGCCCTTTGAGAGGGAAGTGACCTGTGATTTAAGGTCGTGTCTCTTTCGGGTTTCCATGTTTAGCATTGCACCCACAAAAGAAGGAAGGGAGGACAGGACCTATATTTCTCTTCCATCTTCACTGCCATGCACTAAGCTATACTACTATATATCTTTTCGAAATTTCTCATTCAGTTTCATTCACTCCTGGCTAGCTCGTTCAACCTCGACTTTTTACTATTCATTCATCTCATTCAGTTCCTTCGATTCTAGGCAAGCTGGTTCATTTCTAGTTGGCTCCAAACCCCAATGTCATTCATGGTATTTTGATATTTAAAACAAAGCTAGAGAAATTTAGCACAAAGCTGATCGTCATGATGGCCTTCTCAAATTGCCCAAGCAACTTTTCATATAACATTTGTACTCGGCATAACTTGCTAGTGATATGAGAAATTTACTAGTTATTGGTTGGGATAAAAAAAATTACAACCAAGTATACATGCAAAGCTTCAAAAGCACGTACTATACACATGCACATGAGAAAGATATATAAATCCAAACACCAAAACTCGATCTCCCAACGAGCTTTTGCTTTTGTGAATTGTCCTGGAGTCCTCTAGGATGCCTAAAAGCAAATAGGATATCACACGAATTGGCTAAATATTGTTTTTTGATTTGTTTCTCTAGTACTTATTGTAAATTTTGATGGGACATATCATGTATCCGATGATAACTGTATTTTTTTCTCCTGTGGAATTGTTATCGTTGTTTGGTGCATGTATAAGATATTTTGAATTATATGTAATTCAAATCTGTATAATATCTCTGAAACAAAATTACTATGAACCTCAGCTTGAGTTGGAGAAGTGTGATGTTATGATACAATCATAATTCATACATAACTATGCGAAATCATACGTGAAACCTTCCTTTTATGTATAAATTCAATAATGTTATTACAGACTTTCTACAAAGATCTTGACAGATAAACTAGCTAGCTTATGTATCATATGCCAATTATCAGCGTTTTCTTAGTTTTATCATCGCAAGAGATGAGGAGTGAAACTTAAGCTCTGTACTTGCGGGCTAAGATTTAAACACTAAACGATGAAAAAGAAATGGATGATGCATATATCGTCGGTACGACAATTGGTTTAACAAGTTAATGTGCTCCTTCAAATGTTTGGAAGAAGTTTCATGACTATGATAATGAAATATCTATATATTAGGCTGATTCATCCGATAACTATCTTTTCATTCACTGAAGTGTCCATTTTGTCTGGCAAAGAATCACCTGATAGATTTTTAGAATGATCAATTAAGGAAAAACAAAGAAGCAAACCGGATTTGATTACTAATTGAGTGATCTTGATCAACTTAAACGTACAGGTATCCAAAATCTCTTTCTGTTTTTGATTACAGGAGCTCTTCGATTGATCCCTAATCAACACACATGCCATGGTTAAAATGACTAGGGCATGGCATGATGGCATGCAATATGATAGAATATATTCTCGTGAAAATGGTTAGTCGATTGATCTTGGTCAAAAGTTTATGCAAGTCATGAGGACCTCTGCTGAACCAGTTGTACTATCATTGATGACTAAAGACATAGTTGTTTTAGATTTTCCTTTTGACGCTTAGCTTCAGCTTTGCTACTTCAAGCTACTATAATAATAAGCCCCCTCGACCACTCCTCTCATTCATCACATACCCCAAACTTACATAGCTTTGGCCAGGAGATCGCAAAACCACCTCGATCTTCTTCTTCTCATCTTCGAGTGGCTTTAGCATTCTTTCACGATGAACCTGGAAGACAAGGTCCCCATGGACTTGGTTCAACCATCTGAGCATCTTTGCTACGTTCGGTGCAACTTCTGCAACACCGTTCTTGCTGTGAGTTCTCAATCAACTAATATGAAGAAGCATATACATATATTTTCCAACTTTAGCTTTGTCCCTGGTCTATTGTCTCATAAATTGAAGAAACCACGATCCTCTTCTCTCTCTATATATCTCTATATCTCCATCAACAAGTCAGTTTTCTCAGAATCATGCTGCCCTTATATGGTTAAACCTAGCTAGCTACAATACTGACTTATTACAACAGTAAGCTGATCGATTAAAGGGTCTTGCTTATAAGAAATGTCTGTTGTTTTAGATCAAACAGCAGATGGATCTTCTTCTGCTCGCTGTGTTGTGTTGGTTTGTTAATGTTCATGTTCATGTTATGTAACTGTACTATAGGTTGGGCTTCCATTCAAGAGGATGATGGACACAGTGACGGTGAAATGTGGTCATTGCAGCAACCTCTCCTTTCTTACCACCAGACCTAATAATCCAATCCAGATCCAACCTGCACCTCATCAGTGCCAGATCAATGATTACCCTACTACCTTGACTCTTCATCAGGTTAGTACTTAAAATCTTATTTGTAGTTCTACTTGAATTCAAAATATATACCTGTCTATCCTGCATATATAAGAAAGAAAACCCTAGGTAGTATAATATATCCCCTATATCTTATCCTATACTAGCTGATAACTAATTGATAGAGGTGTGGCACTGATTTGAATATTGAAATGGTCAATATTCTTGCAGAGCTATTCCACTGATTCAAGAAGGGGTGGTCATTCCTCCTCATCATCGTCACCCACATCTCTGGAAAGTCCATCATCCCCAAAGGCACCCTTTGTTTGTAAACGTATGTAGCAAGCCTGATCACCATTTTTAAGCTAGTTGATTACGTACTTGAACTTTGACATGAAATGAGATTTCTTTTTGGTGTGTTTATCTGGATTTATAATATGAGTGTTCATTTGTTTACCTTGCAGCACCTGAGAAGAAACACAGGGTTCCATCTGCTTACAACCGCTTCATGAAGTGAGAGGATCCAATTATTACGTTTGTCTTTCACATCATTCTTAATTATCACATCATTCTAAGCACCTTAGTTTTGTATTGTGCGTGCTTGTTATATAGGGAGGAGATCCAGCGGATCAAAGCAGCGAACCCTGAGATTCCACACCGTGAAGCTTTTAGTGCTGCTGCCAAAAATGTAAGGGTGCTTTAAGCCTTTGCAGTTAATTAGGGTTCAGTGTTCACGTATGGTTGCATAGCCTTTTCTGGCAGACCTGGTTAGATTTCATATGTACTTTTTACGTAAACCTAACTATTTAGCTGTCGATATTACAGTGGGCAAGGTACCCTAGCTCTTCAGGAGAAGCTGCTGCAACAGCTTCTGGCAGCAGTAAGAAACTTAAGGTAAGAAATTGACACTGTTCGACTTTAATTACTCGTTCAAAGTTCAGATACGTATCGATGGTAACAAGGTCCCAGATTTTGCAGGACTGAGTAGTAGGTCGTTCTATTACGCTAGGCTACCAGAACAGGCATTTATGGAGGAGCGACGTAGAACTGGAGAGGGATCAATGTAGCAGTACTACTGGTTCAGCTTAATTATCTAGATCTAGCTATAATGCATTTATATGTAATCGAATCGTTTTACGTTGGTCTTGTATGATTCAAGTTAGAACTTTCAACTCCATCGTTGTAGTTTGTTTGATTTCTTAGTCATGAACTCATGATCGATGAACATGGCATTAAGAATGTGTGGTATTACTTAATGATTATGTTTCCATTTCTGTAACTCGGTTAGTTGGTTATGCATGAAACGATCCTTAATTTTACTGTGTTATAACACTGTTTTTCTTCTTTTCGTTTTACTCTCTATATATATATAGTGTATTAAACATAAGCTAAATTTTATTAATTAAAAAAAAAAATCACAATCAAGTCACTTCCTAAATACGTCACATTAAACCCTCATTGCCATTTTCCACCTCCCCCTAATAGAAAAGAGCCATATAGTTATGTGCATGTCTGAGAGAGCTCCTTCTTCTTCTGATTCTCTAATTTAGTAATCCCCAAGAAACTCTCACTGGCTGTTCGTCAAAAAAGGGCTTCCAAAGCTTTACATATAATCTACCTCCGAGATAATTTTCTTCCCCAAAAACCAACCTTTTTGATTCAACATTATTGAATTTTAGTTAGAAATTAATTGCAGCATTGCATCCCTAGCTAGGGCATTGCAGCACTAATTAAAACCCAGTCTTCGGGTTTTAATAGTGCTGGCCTTTGTTGGGTCTTATCAATTTTCAGGAGATGAAGAACGAGGATCAAACAAGGTTTCTATTTTGGATATCACTCTCCGATAGGCCGGTTTGGCAACAATTCCTCATTTGTTCTTCAGGGTTCTTCTTTGGTTACCTTGTCAATGGCATTTGCGAGGAGTACGTATACAATCGTCTCCAATTCAGCTATGGATGGTACTTCACCTTTGTACAAGGATTTGTGTACCTGGGTTTCATATACCTCCAAGGTTTCACCACCAAGAAAATGGTGAACCCATGGAGAACATACGTGAAGCTCTCCGCTGTTCTGATGGGTTCTCATGGATTGACCAAGGGATCCTTGGCTTGGCTCAATTATCCTGCACAAATTATGTTCAAATCCACTAAGGTTCTGCCTGTGATGGTAATGGGGGCATTTATTCCTGGTCTGAGAAGGAAATACCCAATTCATGAGTACATATCTGCAATCCTCCTAGTTATTGGTTTGATCATTTTCACATTAGGGGATGCAAATACATCCCCCAATTTCAGCATATTGGGTGTGGTGATGATATCTGGCGCGCTGATTATGGATGCCTTCATGGGGAATGTGCAAGAAGCAATCTTTACACTCAACCCTGACACCACACAGACAGAGATGTTGTTCTGCTCAACAGTAGTTGGGCTGCCAATGCTGCTTCCACCAATGATTCTCACCGGAGAACTGTTTAAGGCCTGGAATTCTTGCGCCGAGCATCCTTATGTGTATGGGGTCTTAGTGTTTGAAGCCATGGCCACATATGTAGGACAAGTATCTGTGCTATCCCTCATTGCGCTTTTCGGAGCTGCCACTACTGCGATGATAACAACGGCTAGGAAGGCGGTGACATTGTTGCTGTCATACATGATATTTACAAAGCCATTGACAGAACAACATGGAACAGGGCTAATGCTCATAGCCGCAGGAATCATGCTGAAGATGGTGCCAGAAAACCAGTTTGCCAAGCATGCAAAGTCTATCAAAGACGCCGTATTGATGATGAGCCCAAAAGCAAATGAAATAGGGTTAGAAGTAGATGAGGAAGTGAACAAGCCCTTGGTGTGACTAATTACATGAGGGCCACAGCAATATTGTTGTTGTTTTGTTTTTTCTATTTCCTTTGATTTTCTAGCTTTTGTTCTCATCACAATTTTGGTTACTCTTTGTGATGGATAGGGCTTCTGCCCGTTTGGTTTGGTGAGACTTGTTCCTTGCTCCTTTATTTTCTGGTGATGCTAATGACATTGAATGGGTGCTTTGAACCATGCTGGTGCGCACAAAGGCTTTTCTTTGTTTATGTTCAAGTTGTTTAGTGTAACATGAATAGAATAAGCAGGTTTCATCTATTCAAATGGCATCTGATGGCTGCAATTTTGTAAGTTTCGAAATGGAATTATTCCACAGCGCATCGCATCATATAAAACCGAAGTAGCCACCAGTATTTGCTACCTTCTATTGGCTGCTGGTTTCAACTTTCATAGGTGGATGAGGTATCCAACTTTTTGCTTTGATCGCAAACTGATTAAGGCTCACATGAATACCTTATACGATTTTCCTAAGATAGTAAACTTTCCTTTCCCATGAGAGTGGGATAATCTATATAAATATAGTGGACATAAAAATAATCATTCTCCAAGTCATCAAGTTCCAAGGCCTAAGGAAATCCACTATGAGTCATTCATTCAATCATGCATCAGCAAAACTTTATCAACTAAACAATATCCTTCAACATATCTAACAGAATCACCCGACTAAATTTGGAGGATCCGTTCCTTTTGTTTTTCATGATGGTTTGTGCCTTCAACATTATCTATGCGAAAAAGCATGCGCAGTTGGAAAACAACCCTAGTTCAACTGTATAATCCTTGCATGAGCATAATCTAAGCAGAGAAATAGAACAAAGGTGTCTAAAGCAACTTACAGTATAAAGTCTAAAGAACAGTAGACGCCTTCTTCGCTGTTTACTTCTATGAAAAAAAGAAAAGTTTTCTACCATCCACTGAAATGCACCAATGTAGGTAGAATGTCCCTGATCAAGTGAATCCAAACTTCCTCCAACAAGCTGTAGGGGCATCAAATCATGAATATCATTTATAAAGTTATATAGATGAGGAGACAGATCAGTAATTTCATGGTTTTTATTTTTATTTTTAATTTCATCTCTAATATCTGGAACATCCATCTCTGTAATGTCATCAAGTAGACTAAGTATGCAAGACACATTTTGATTGTCCTTACTTCAATTCTAGATTTTGGATGCCCATTAAAGAAAATTTTGAAAAAGGTGCTACACAGTTCTGATAGAAAAGAACATGAACAGATTTTTTGAGTGGAAACACTCACATTGCCTCTTAAAGGCTACTTAAGATTGCGGGAAACAGTAGAAATCCCCCTGTTCCTGTTTGACTTGCAAAAAGTTTCTCTCTTGCTCCACTCTTTGAAAATGTGAAGACAATTGGAGCAAATCAAAAGTTGGTCCATTTTCAGGAGAAAGATGATACTTGTGACTGAAGCAAGCTGACCCCTGGACCCTATCTGTGCGATGTTGGAAGTCAACAGCATGACTAGAATCAGAAATCATTACCGAATCCATCTGGTCAGTTCCCATGGAGTTCATCCTGCATGGGAAGGATCCATTTCGTCCACATTTTTCCAAGGCTTTTACTGTGGAAGGCCATTCATTATTTTGACCAGCACCATGATGGGTTCTCTGCATTTGCAGAGGGGTAGCCACTTGATTTCTTGCAGAATGGATTGAGCTCTGTGATTGAGATGACAGAAGAGAGAGAACACCCTGGTAGGTTGACGCCCCAGATTCTTTCTGAACATCTGATGCTGTATCAAAAACCGAGTATTCATGTCCTGATATAGGAACTCCTGAAGCATGTTGCTTTGCGAGGCCATGCAGATGGAGGAAAGAGTTTGGAATTGATTGCCTGTTTGATGTGCGTGTCACACATTGACTGTAAGTTAATTCATCTTCAGTTTTAATATGTCCATACTGGTTAGATTCTTCTGGATATAGAACGCCACCTGGAAGTATATCTGAAAAGACAAATGGTGTTCTCTTTGGCAAGGAAGTTCCAAGATATCCAATGCCTGCAAACACTTACAAAACCTAGCAGTAAATATCATAGCTCATGAAGTTATCCTACCTGGCTACCCCACAGTTACTTCAATGAATTTTAAATGCACATTCACTATTAGTTGTTTTAACATGGTCACATATATCTTAATTTGAAGGTATATAGGCTTATCTTCTTCCTGAACCAAGAAAATGTATGATTAGACAGACAAATTGTATACACCTACACAACATTATCTTTGCTGGTCTCAAATGCTATAGGGGGTAAATTGTTTGCACCATTTTAATCATTGTTACATTAGAAGCTCCCAAAATGAACTTTATAGAAAACTAAAAGGAACACCATTGTTGGCTGATGTGGCCTTCTTTTAGCTTTAATTTAATGGATGGAATTCTTATTGAAAATGACAAAAAACAGCCTGGTCAAAAGATTCAAATGTAGTGGGACTGAAGAATAGCATAAAGTTATCATGCTCTTACCAGGAAATCCTAGCCATAAAGGTCTGTTCCATCAAACTTTATAAACTTTATGCGGCATGTATATGGCCATAGAATTTTGCGAACTTAAAAAACTTATCCCACTTGCCTCTAGTATCTTTGATCTCTCTCATTGAGAAATCACTACAGAAATTGTTCTAACAAGAATGTTATATCAGTAGGAGGATGAGGCATATCATACCTTGATATGACTGAAGCCAGTTATGCGATTTACAATCAAAGGTATCTAGCTGAGGCTTCCTTCGGCGTTGATTGTGGCCAGCTAAGCGTCTACGACAACTACGCTTAACATCATCGAATTCAGCCAGCAGATGAAACCTAATAACCAAAAAGATATCAATTGGTCATACCAGTGAAAAAATTTGAGGCAGTATACTAAACCTTTGGGTGTATAGATCCTCAAATCTATATGGAGATGAGAAGTAGAAATGGACGTTCATTAGATTTATATTCATCATCAGATGTTAAAGTAACAGAATATCAAAGTCAAAACCTAATTTAAGAATGTTACTTAACAAAAAGTCAAACAGGAATTAAGGTCAAAGAGATTCAAATAAGAAGCAGAAAAGAATATCACTGTCCAAATTGACTTGAACTTTATTCGACTACTACTAAGCCATAGAAAAATAAACAAAAACAAGGAAACTAATGAATATTTTAAAATATGAGGTAAAATATCACAAACCATGGAGATTATCATTTCTCACCATGCATATGAGATCCTAATCTGTGCCAAATCCTAGGAGAAAATATTTAAGTCAAGTGCTGAATCTGCAAAATAACTTTCTTTGAGGGGCGTGTGAAAATGCAGATGCACATAGAAGCACTTTTGTGGCTTTCTTCACTTCATGTACATGAGATGCCTCTTAGCATTTCACTTTTCTTTCGTTCCATTTTTGTTCCTCACAAGTCAACGGAGAAAAACCTCACTTAATTTGGAAAATTAACAACTCTTAACTCTGGATTCGTTCTAGATATAGAATAAGGTTAGCAATTAATCCTACCTTTTGATAATTAGACGCAGTTAATACAAAATCAAAATTAAAGCAAAGGCATAGCAGATGTATAGGGACAAGAAAAGAAGCACCAACCTGCTACATTGCTGACAAAACCTCTGTTCAATGCCATTTACAATAACTATCGCAGTCTTTGAGTGAGCATCACAAACTCTATGCCTCTTATGGTACTCCTTTGAAGAGCTAAGATCCATGTTACAACCATGAACCTGGCAGGTGATAGTCTGATAGTATGAACCCTTCGTGCGAGCTCTCTTTGACCTCTCTTTCAGATGTTGACTATCCTTTCCATATTTGCTATCAGCCAACCTCCCTAGCTTCAAAGCAATTAGTGATGAATCCTGGCTACTAGACTCACAGACTGGGCTAGAAAATTTGGAGCCAGATTCTCCGTCACCCCATGATGAACTTGAAGTCATCAAACAAGTAGGAGAAGCTACTGTATTGTTACTAGAATCATTACAGCCGACACCACTCAAGATATCCACTACCTGGTTACCATGAAAAGGCTCCTTCATTGTATCAGGCAATCCCGAATCCATGAACTCCATGCTCTCAACTGATTCTTTATCGAAATTAAAGCAAGTTTTGTTATCCCATTCTAAAAATGCTTTTGTACTTTTTGCAAATGCATCAATTGGTATATCCATCTCATCAGCAAATAAAAACCCTTTCCCTTCTGAACCGAAACTCCAAGGCTCCATATGCCTACCAGATACCACAAAAGTAAAGTAAGTTTCAATTTGCAAAGGAACAGAAAATGCAACCAAAATAATGCAAGCCAAGAAACACATATGAATAAGAGTACGAAATCAATAACCATTGATGAGACTACAGAAAAGCAATATCATCAACACTCATATATGAAACAAACCCATCTAATAAAAAGATTAGAACTTGAGCTCCAACGACTAAATATCCCAAGAAACCACTGGTTGATGACCAAACAAAAAGAAAAGAGAAACAAAGCCTAATAGTATTTCTCTGGTTCTTTGATCCCCTAGCAAAGACCAAAGGGTAATACATAGCCTTTGTTTTCCTCACCAAACCAAACAGAGCCTTTGCAATAAAAGCTCATCACCCATAAACATTATAGAGAATAGTTTGTACAAAGAAAGATTCAAAGCTTAAACTAACATATACCCAGATAACAGAAGCACTTATTCCACTGACTTCAACACTCAAAGCTTCCATAAAAGAGATTGAAATGTATTTGAAAGCTCAAAGAAGAAGAAGCAGATAAAGATCAAATCTTTAAAAGAAGCAAAGACAAACGAATACCCATAAAAACAACGAGCAAAAATGGCCATTGACCAGTTATGGAGCGAAGTAGGTGGTTAAAAAACATACCCAATTCTCTCTTGCTAGTTTTCTCGGGAACCAAGAGACCCAGTAACTCCCAATGGAAAACGACAGCTCGCTGAGGAAGAAAGAGCTCGAGAGTGACTTGATGATAATGAAGAAGAAAGACTGAAACTTTTTTTTTTTTTTGAGGAGGTCGAAGCAGACACAGAGAGTGATGAACAAGTCGGGAAGATTTTTCCACACACCCCACGACGACTCTGCAAGTTGAGGTCTTTGTGTTGTAGCTTTTGAGATGGCAGAGTCGCATTTACATTTCTGGACACCTGTTCTGCATCTTATTACAGAGACAAAGTAGATTGGAGGGCTCTCGCTTTCATCGGTTTTCCACTTTTCCCTAAACAAATGAGTTGAATTTAGAAAGGTAAAAGTCTCAGTTACCTGATTTGTCACCATCAATCACCCTTGGGTACTTTTGCTGTAATTACTCTTGTGTTATAATCATCATTTACATTCAATCACTTTCCAAAATTGTACGTACACCCATCCAGTATTAGGTTGAATTGTAGACCGACTTATCAATGCTGAAAATACCCTTTACACGTAAAAGACGTTACATAGGTAACATGTTTTTCGATAATGATCATATCATGAATTTGTCTAAATAATATACAAACACAATGTCGTATTAAATATAATCAATTATAACGTTTTTTTTTTTTATTTAACACACTTCGTCTATGATGATAGTCAATTATAAAATAATTTTAAATAACAAGGTTTTAAATAAAATTAAAATGTGTGGATGAGAAAATAAATAATGTGCGTTAATAGCAAAAAAAGATGTGTTAACCTTTGAATATAATCTCCCTCTTTGATACTAATTTAGATATAATAATAGTCATACTTGCTTGATGTAGCCTTTTTCATTCCATTTTATTCCATGTACGAGTTTGTGAAGCAAGACATGCCTTGCTATTTGTATGCAAATGTCTTTTCGACAAGTTATTTGTATGCAGAGGTTGGGACACATCTTAATTAGTGGTCTTAAGAATCGGAGCAAAATATGCCTTCCACTCATGGATGTTTAAGATTTACAGATACAACCCTCTTCTCTGTCACCTGGTTTTCTTTTGAATTCAAACCACTGCTAGCTAGCATCCAAGTTCCAAACTTCCTACTGTGGCCTGTGGGAGAGAGAACCAGTGAACGTACGACAAGAGAAGAAGAACCCAGGCAAACCCAGATTGCCACTTGTGTTTGGTGGGTCGAGCGACACGTATCCCCTGGAGTCGTCTGCAAAAACTGGACAATGGGAAGCGATGGTTGTGCTCCGGCAGGGAGTGCCATGCCAATGCCACCTGTTGCCTGTTGATGGATGGATGGAGCCAAAATTGCTAGCTAGCTACGATTGATGGGTACTGACATTTCCGTTCACTGAGCTTTTCACACACCACAAGCCACAAGGATATGCACCCATCAATAGGTAGCTGTCAACACACATATGAAGTGTGAATAATTAAGGTTTGGAAGAATAGAGGACACCGAAAGTTAAGTCTTGTTTTCTATTGTATATCGTAATTTCGATAATAACTTATGAATTTATCAAGTGTGTTACCGAGAAATATTAAACATTTTGAATATGTGATATATGTGTGTGCGCGCGTATTCTATGTGTCTGATATAGTTCCTCTTCGTCGTGATATTTAAAGCATAAACAAGATGTGATGAATAATTGGATTGAGGAAGGAGAAACTAAAGCGGAAGTTGTGATGTGCTTGTCAGCATTGTGTTGGAATACAACAATAACTTTCGTCTTTAGTCTTTACTTAGTGAGAGCATAGAGACAAGCTCACTAACAGGAAGTGAACACTGTGATCATGCTATCATGCATAATTGATTTATGGGCCTATATAACCAGATCTCCAAATCCAAAGCAAGATTTGAGAATAATATTGTTGCAGGCTTTACAATCAAATGATTTCTTACTCGATGGCCACTCATCCCTGCCCGTAACAAAGAGAGTGCCAGCCAACACAGATCAAGCACATAAGATGACAACCATTCCATTATGAAGGTGCTCGATCATATGGTATATTGGTATATTACGTTGTGTACGTTTTTCTCAACTTCTATCTTCCTCCAATTTTATCAACATTCAATTCTAAACCAATAATATGAAATTATGAATCGAAGATAAATGTCATGCGCCACCGGAACCGAGCTGCCTGATCCCCCACTCTATGTGAAAGAATGGAACAGCAAGAAGCTCAAATGAAGGTACATAACAAGGAATAAAAGCAACCTTTTCAATCTCTCGAACCGACGTACCGTTCAAAAACCCTATTTACAAAGGAATCAATGAGGGTTTCATGCATCTATTTTTTTCAGGTACTGCAATCAAACCTCGCATTTGAGAAGCATTCTTCATTTTGTTATCACTCTACAAAGGCATGTATATGTGAATTTAGGCTCTCGGATATGCACGAATACATATGCGTAAATAAATCGAGTATGTAAAGAAAATTTAAAAAAATACTAGTCCGGATATAAGTATTTTCTTACAATAAAATGACTTTCCACCTTAAAAGATGAATCAGTCGTATAGGCCAATAATCCACACACCGGCCCAAGCTCAAAAAACAGCCCAACAACAGCAGAAAGCGAACAACTACGCCAACCAGGAAAAAGAAACAAGAAATGACATCAAATCCCACACCAGCAACCCTAACCCTAATCAGCCGTAATCAGATACCATGATTACTTAATGAGTTTGGTGTTGAAATTCACTCATCAAAATGGTGGTTTAATTACTGATCAGTATCTAGTCAGGTAAAAACCCATTAACCCAATTTGCTTATGTTGTTTATTTGATGCGCCTGTTGTATTGAACTATTGATGACCCAGTAGTTACTATCCCAGGTGTTTGATCTTATTTCTAAGTTCTAACCTGACCATGTTTATTTAATTTCAAGTCTCTATCACTACATGAATCCTTCTTTTAAATCCTCTCCCAATGAGTGTGTTACTGATTCATATTCCGGTTATACTTGGTTTTCATTGATCATAATATCATACCTGATTATGAATTTTAATTTGCAGTTGCCATGTCCGAGTCACAAGTCGATCACAATAAGTTTCACCCCTGGGAGTGGGAGGGGGTCAGATTCCTGCTCTTGTTCCCCAAATGTGGATCAACTATAAAACTTGTTTGATCCTTATGATCTGGTTCAAAAATGTGGTTACATTTAGATCAAAGACATAGATGGTTGGCTCTGGTGCGATGGGAACCATAGAGCTAGGACCTCCCACATGTTGGAATAAATCAAAGAAGGTTGTTGTCTCTGCTTTCGTTTACCAGAAGTTATGGCAGATGAACACAAAGTTGATCGAGAACTCCTAAAGGTATATATGCACATTCATCTTTCCACTCGAGATTTTTTTAGTTGGTGTTAGGGTTTATTTGACAGAGATAATGGTTGGTGTTATGCTTGATCGGGTGTGCATACGTTGTTCCTGCCCATTTTCATTAGTCTGGTTCTGTGCTTGGTTTTCTTGCGGCTGAATAATTAAGAAGTACTACCTAGTTTGCTTTATGTTGAAATAGCTTGACAAGTTGACATACAATAATGCTAGCTCCTTACTGATTCATTGTCTAACATTGTATCAAAGTTACACTCATCGCCAACTTACCCGCGAAGGGAGAATGCTTATCTATCTATACGTAGTTAGTTACCTAAGTAGAGTCTCCATTTTGTTAGAAGCACAAGTAGCAAAGGGACTAGTAAATGTGATGGGATAGCTTTATCAGATGTGAATCATGTGATATGTTGAACAGGTTGAACCAGGGTGGATTTGATAATTGGGATAGTGCCATTATAGTGAAAAGAGGGTTAACGGGAGCTAGTGATCTCACTTTGCAGATACTTTTTATAAAAGGAAGGAGAATAGGAGATCATATATGTTTTGCACAGAGAAAAGCAGGTCATTTCTTTCTCTTTGAGTTACAGTTTCAGGACGTGTGGGGTTAAACCTTAGTAATCAATATCATCAACATCGATTAGTGATAAGTTAACTTGGACCCCCAATACCACCAATATTGGTAGTTACAGAACTTAAATCCATTCCTGTGTTTGTTTGCATCATTGCTCAGTTTCAATAGGATATCCAAAACCAAAAGGATCACGATTCATGATTGTTGACATTCCAGTCCTAGTTGTATACTTCCTTTTTCTGTATGCGTAGCAGCGTCTCATACATACAAGTAACTGATGCAGCTTTCAGAAGTGGCAATTTGGTGTGGTTCAATTCCTTGTGTTAGGAACTGCAGCCACATCAATCAATTGAGTCTGTTAGAGGCCAATTTTCAGACCACACCAGTTTGTTCCTAGTGTAAGATTGATGATAGAAACCAGTCATTCCAATAGCGACAAGGATAGCTCACCTAACTTGATATCATTTTCACCACCTCTATGGCTGAGCTTACATGTTTGTGAACAATTTTTGCCATTTGGGGCTTTCAATTTTGTGGATGGTTTGCATCATTCCCAAAAGAATACAGGGAAACTACCTTTTTTTTGTTGCTGGCCCGAATAGTCTTGATTCATGGTTTCCAGAGTTAGGAGATCAAGTTGCTAGTTTGTCATATCAGGCTACCATCTATGTGCTCAATTTGCCAAGAGTAACTGATTAGTTTGGCTTTGTGTAGAATCTAGAGAGATTGTTTCTAATAGTAATCAAAGTACTGGAATAATGCTGGATCACCTTTTTGTTCTAGATCGTTTTGATTAGACGTACAGAGTTTATGTTTAATATCATGATCAATGGCTTAACTATTTTGAGGTTGGGAGCTTAAACTTTTATGCTTTTCCCATGCATCATATGGAACCAAAGCAGATTACCATGTCATGCATCCCCTGCATATTCAGACCAAAAGGAATATAAATCCCTTGCATATATTTGTACACCCCACTATAAACACTTACCTGTCTGCTCCCCACTACAGAAGCCATAACCTATTTTATGTTATATGTATATGGCAGATCTAGAGTGGAGACCCGAATAAGAAACCCTACTTAGCTTCACTCATTTGGATTTATGTGATTGAACCGTTTTCTCTACAAAGATTATATCGGCAAAACATTAGCCAATTGCAGAAAGCTTCACTCATTTGTGATCGAACTTTTGCTCTTTTGAGCTACCACGCAATGTACTTAGTGACCAGAACAATAGTTGAGCTTCTTTTAACTACGTCAACTAAATTTCGGTTTTGTTTTTAATTGATTAATTTTAAGATTTTGGCATTGTGCAGATCAACAAGCAGAGTAGCAGACCATTGTTTCCAAGATGGCCGAATTTGATTATTGGAATTGTGCCGACACTATCACATAAAAGAATTAAGGATGGTAAGAACTAAGAACCATTTTTGGCCTTTCTTTTAATTCTGTTTTTTTTTTTAAATATTTTATTAATAACTCACACACCCTACATATGTCAGTGAAGTTTGAACTCGTGACCTCAAAATTATCAGTTAAACACCTTAACTAACCAAGTCACAGCTCACCGACAACCTGTCTTTTATAATTACAGATAAGGAGATTTTTATTTATTTTTTCCGATGAAAATGAAGATAGAAGAGCACAACTGCTCTCTAGCTACCCCCCCCCCCTTTATTTCAAAAGAAATGAAAAAAGAACACACATTGCAAAGGAATATCACTCTAATACATGATGGTAGATGAAATTCCAAGAAATGAAGTTTACGATAAACACACATGTTTAATGGAAAAATTGATCGACATGATTATGTCCAAACTCATGATCGGAAAAGTAAAACACATTGCAGGTCACATGATATGATATGATGATCGTGCATGCCATACTTCTCCAGAAAAAGTATAATTCAGTGCAAGTTTCAGGGATCATACCAAGGGAATTCATGCCTATCAATCAAGCCAATCCACCAAACTGGTGTTCTAGTACTGGAAATCCTGATTATATAGCTCCAAACTAACTACTAGTAAAAACAAAAACAAAAGACAAACAAACATTCCCAACTGTATATACAGAGAAAAGCACCGCTAGAACTTTCCTAGAAGATGAAAGAGAAAGAGAAAAAAGAAGCAAAATTCACTTCCATGTCGACCACATCCATGCATGCATCTAACATAAATTTATATGATCATCTCCCATAAAAATGAAATAATACACAGTACTAAAAATATATGTTACTATGAGGCATTTGCAATCGGGGTTCCTCTGATATTCTTGATGCTATCCACGTTGGTAGTTTCATACACAGGCAAACCGCTCGAGTAGTATCCTCCCAAGTCATAGTTCTGCAACTCGAAAAGATCGGAGCTCGAATCACTTTCTGCACCATCGTCATCATCAACATCAACCACCTCACTCAGCCTCTTCAACAATCCTTTGTTGTGATCCTGATCTGTTGAACTCTTGTATTTTTCTGACAACGACAGCCGGTTATTGTATTTTAACTTCTCGTCCAACCAGTTTAACTCTCTGTTTGATGAAACTTTCTCATCCGAGACTGAAGATTTTGCATGTGACATAACATCATGTTTGGACAAATTGGACACCACTGGCTTGTGATCTGAGTGACTTATTTTCCAATCTTTGTGGCTCTTGGCGGTTGCGATTTGTGCACTGTAAGGAGGAGGTGTTCTGAAGCCAGAGCTTGAAGATGAGTATATGGACTTGGCATCAGTAGTAGTAGTAGTAGTACTGCTCGCGCTTCGGAAATGGCTAATGCTGCTTCTTCTTCTTCTCCTTCCACCTGGACTCTCCTCCTCATCTTTCATAGACTGCGAGGATTTTGGTTTCTTCTTCTTGGAGCTAGATTGGTTGAAAAGCGAATTCAAGAAGCTAGCTAGTCTCCCACCTGGAGAGCTCGGCTGCTTGTACTTGATCTTTTCTTTCATATTCTGTTTCTGATCCACCGCATGGTGATGATGATGATGAAGAAGCTGATGATCCAACACGTTTCGGATTGGCATATCAAGACTAATTCTGCCTCCTCTCCATGACGATCTATCTTCTTTCATCATCGTCGGAGCAGCAGCTTCGTTGTAGCCGGAGAAGTACCGTGCTGCTTCGAACACGTCCAGCTCGCCTGAGTCGTTCCTCCGGTGGAAGGATTTCTTGTGTGCTTTCTCAGCTGGGTCTGCAACTCCTGCAATAGATGACATGCTTCAACAATGACCTTGAAATGAAGTAAATGTCTCACTGGGGATGAAGGGTTTTTATGGGAGAGATGGATAGAGCATAAAAGGAGGGTTTTGTGAGATTGTGGAGAGATTGATGGGTTTGAACTTTGAAATGATTGTGAGTAGTGGGAACTTTGCTTTAAAATAATCAAATATCATGAAGGTTTTTTGCCATGGAAGAGTCACAATTTACTTTGATGTGGATATATGTGCTTTACTAGTGATAGAAAAGATGAGTGGGGTGCTACTGATACTACAAGGGAAACAAAGCTTTATGGCTTTATGGATATACACATAAGCTGTATCTATATATACAAATCCTTCACAGTTAGTTAGTTATATCTTGCCAAACTAAATGTGAAATTACACCAGAGCTAGGTAGAGGTTGATTGAGATGAAAATGGTGGTGGGGAAGAGAAAGGAGCTGTGATGCCTTGGATTCTAGGGCTTCTAGTGCTTGAAGAATTAATTGAAGGTGGGAATCAGCTATCTCAAGTGGGGTGCTGGCTATGGGGCTGTGGGCATGTACTGCTTGCTGACTTTTACCACGAGATATCATCATGGATCTGGATAATTTGTTGGATGCATTTGTTGGATGCTATCCCACCTAAATAAACTTTGAAGTCACTCCTCAATAAAAAATAAATTTGAAAACCTAAAATGAAAGGTATATTCTAGCCAAGTGATTTCTGACTGGCTTGCTTGGATTGGATATGGCCCAGTAATATCTGCCATGCCTCCTCCTTTTGGGAGGGAATTTTACTTTTATCTCAAGGATCAACCACAAATAGGATGATCAGATTAGAGGATATATGGTTTTACTGCATGCTACAAGTCGACATCATATACAGCAAGCTTAGTGATCAGATTCGATATATGAATGAACTGAACTGTCACGATCAAAGCTCTAAAGAGTCAAGGGCTTTGTTGCATATATGTCATAGTGCAGAACTCAGAAATAACTTAGTTGCATCATAATGATAAAGACTCCTAAACCTGTTTCATGCACTTGGAAAATGTGTTCATCGTACGACATTAGAACACGAACAAGTGTTGTTTTTTTTTTTTTTGGTATGACGTTTAACGGAATTACTCCATTGATATTAATCAAAACGACCATACTAGGTCAAGCTTAGAGAAGTCCGGAGACTACTCTAATTACGTTGAAGTCTACAATTAATCCAAAGAAACTAAAGCAAATAAGCAAAAACACAAGGAAAATGCATTGTGGCGTGTAATCTATTGTCAAAGTCCCACAAATGAGAAAAGTAGGATTGTGGAGTAGCCTTTTGATACGTAAAGAGCTAGACATGAGCAGCTTTCATATATTTTTCTTTTTCTCCTTTTGAACTCCTTCGGTTTTAGTCTATGACTTGGCCCATAAAAACACCGCACAACGGCAATCCCCCATTCCTTGATGTTTGCCTGTTTGGGGGTACCCAGCAGTACGTACGTGCGTTTGGTTGTGAACACTCGTATGTTGAAGGCTTAGACTGTTCATGAGCATGATGTCAGTATCCATCATTTACGACCAACTGCGATTTATTCATTACCGAAGAAGATTTTCAACATTCCTAAGATGATCTTGATGTGTAGCAGAAATAGGGCAATGGTTTGCGGTTTGCCGTTGGTTTAAGCCGAAATGAATTAGGAAAAGGCGATATTAGTTCTTCGTTAGTAATGAACGCTTGTTTAATTATCCATGTAACAAGACTCAGTTCAATAATATGCATGTATTAGCCAGAAGGAAGAAAAAAGGAGCATTATCTGATAGGCACCATGACAGAACTTGCCCGAGGGTGTTTACCCTATTAAAACCAATGGTCGCAAAAGTATAAGGCAATGGCTATAAATCATTACCCCAATGAATCAAAAGGATAATGAACTCCTCTAGCTTGTTCTTTCTTATCTTGTTGGACGTAGGTTCATCACCTTGATGCAGCTATTAATCATTCCCTAGCTATATATCAATCATTATTTGCCAAAACAAGCCCTAGTTAATTAGGCCAACAAGGATCAAAATCACAGACAATTTAATTTCCGGATGATCGAACTTGAATCCATATACTGCCCCATATCTAAGGTCCACTACTTACGATCCAAAGGTGCTGCATCAAATGTCTGAAACGATAAACATGCCTATATGCTTGTCGCCACTCACTCACATTTTGCCAAAGGATTGCTGCGTCTGCATATTTAGTCTCTTAGCTAATCCTGTACAATCATGTTAGATTTATCTTCAACATGTTCAGTAGCTTTCTTTCGTTGTGCACCATGCATTCCTAAAGTTACCTTCCATGGTCTTCGTTTTCCCATCAGTCCCATCTCTCCACTTGCCCTTTTCAGTACAACTATTTTGTTAATTTCGTCCATGTCTTTCCGATCTAGCTAATGCATGTATATAAACTTCTGCCGATCTGGGATTGTCGAATGGTGAACGTTAGTCGCATCATCAGATATTTCCTCTATCTTAATGATAAACCTTCGATAATGATTAATATGTAATTGGTCCTACAGATTCTCTTTGTAAGTGTTTCTGTAAACAAATTCGATCGATATTGTGTTCAGTTTTGTTAATTAACAACGTACTGATGCCTCCGGCTCCATTCGATCGATCATAATCATCTTCGATGGTCGGATTCATGAATCCTTTGATGATCTCTTCATTATTGATCGGTGACAATAAATCGGATTAATTGGTTGGAAATTTATTGGTACAACATACAATAAGATCAACAGTAGATGTGAACTGTGTTAAGTATATGCATGCACCAAATTGAAGAACCCTAATTCTGTGTAGGCTCTCGATGTTAAGAATATGAAGATAACCCCCTCCGCGGCTCAGCCTATGAGACTGGGGGAACAACGGCCCCAACTTCTTTTGTGATTGCAAAGACAGTATGGACCAGGACCTCTAAGATGTCCCCTAGCCAAGTCTCAACTCTCACCCAATATATATATAGGCCACAATGTCGATCTAAATGAGTGTACCAAATTGCTGGCAAGCAATATCCTCAGTCCTCGAGTATAAATCTGGGTAGGGAGTATGTGTTCTCAATCAATGATCTCTGGGCTAGCTTACCAGCTATATATTCTCCGCTAAAGAGAAGCAAAAATGCGATCTAGATAAGATAAGAGTGGATATACATGCATGCATTTTTTCCAATCCTAATAATAACAACTTGAATCCTACTGCAGAGGAATGAACATTTATCTTATAATATGATCAATGAGAAATTGGGAACATTTATCTTTTGAGTTCTCTCATTCTTTGTCTGGAATCGAACCAATCAAAGTATTTGTAGTGGCTACATTAGACGTGGCTATATTAGCTACACTTATAGTGCTCGATCCTTTAGCTATCACAGAAAATTCTTTGGTAGCTATATATCGCATTCCTGTTTTTTCAAGCTGCATGGAAGTCATTGCTCGCTCCAGTGTTGTTCCAAAAGATGTTCCAAAAGAGAACACAACTCTGGTCTCCTCCTTGTTTTGGGTCCTCATGTGTTTCCGTGAAAACGATAACACATCTTCTTCATATATAGACATTGCAATAATTTTCAAAACCTCATCCTTTTGATGTTAAAATTAGCACATCACATCCGTCAATTATCGACTAAACATGCGAGTAAATTGAATTGTCTCCCTTCGGTCTTCAAGTAGCTCCGCCACTACACATTATGATGGAGCGGCTTTGTTGCACATTCTAACTAGGTGAAAACGCCCAACCAGAAACATTAAAAAAAAAAAAAAAACACAAGAACACTAACCTGATCAATCTCATCATTGAGGTTAACATGGCTCATAAAATTTGCTCCCAAAATGAAAGAAAAAAGATCGAATCGTCCATAAGACCATAACTCCATATCATGCGTCAATTATGCATGAGAGGAAGTAGGGCAAGAAGAACGAAAACCTTTCAATTTTCGGGCTTTTGTTTTGGGCCTAGGCCCAATCATAACGAGCCACTGTTCGAAGCGGTTAGCAATCGACACGTAGCCAGCGTATCCTCCTCAATCGCGTCTTGACTCGTCAACACGCAAGCTTCTTTACCTATCAACCAATCACATCACAAGCGTATTACCGGCGGTCAAATACCCGACCCTAACAAGTCCGTACACACTGCCATACTTATACGTATATGCGTAGAGGTATACATACTAGTGTGTACTACTACGAAGTTGGGATGTGAATGATCATTGCCTACTTTTCCAGAAGCAGCAGGGTACGTAAACTCCGTCTCAGTTTCCATTTGATAATTGGAGATCCCATTAGTTGCAATATAGGACTATAAACAGATACCCTGTTTCTTACATGGAGGTTTTTAGGATGAAACCCACATCGTCGATCGAGGACAAGTAATTAAATTAGTACCACATTGATGGTCTATCCCATTGTTTTTCACTGCACTACTATACAACAACATTGATTTGTCCTACATGGTTTACCTAAGGTAAAATCGTACGTTTACTCACCGGAGCAACGAGATTTATTCACCAATTTCGTCCAGGATATTATCCTCCTCATTCTCGCCAAGACTCAACACGTACCCACCAAAAGAAACACAACCAACTAAAAGATTGGAAAAGCATATATGCTTCTACTCTCTTTTGTAAGGGGAACAATTGTTGAACTGCAGTCTGCAGGCGTGCTTGAACTGTAAACGCAGGGGCAAAATCGTCTGGATACACAAAAGTACATGCACCAAGGTCCCGAGCTTCCCCAATGCTATGTCTGATCGACACGTAAAAACCCTAAAGCTGGGAATGTGCAGTCGGAGTTGACACCGCTAGCTGTCATATTTGTAGTAATAAGCAGCTGCAGACAATAATGATTCTCGTTTTAATAAAGAGACTGAAAAGGAGAGACAAAAGTGACCAATCTTCGTCAGTATTGAACCGGAAGAGAAAACTGGCCGGGAGCTGTATGATGGACCTGTATAATACGCTTTCAGAGTTTAGAATCGTCAGATATTGTAAATTGTTGATAACGTGCCCAGCATAAGACCGTAGATTTTCCGGTGAAGACCGTACGTACGTATAATTCTAACGTCTTATTCTGCTCTTTATTATCTTAACCCTCAGAGAAGAAGAATATATTAAGCGAAAACTAAAACCTAGTACCATGTCAAATAGTATATTATAGATAATAAAATATTAGAAGCTAGCTAAAGCAGTAGCTGTTGATCATCGTCGAAATGGGAAGAGGGAAGGTGGAGCTGAAGAGGATCGAGAACAAGATAAATCGGCAAGTAACATTTGCCAAGAGAAGGAACGGGTTGCTGAAGAAGGCGTGTGAGCTCTCCATTCTCTGTGATGCAGAGGTTGCTCTCATCATCTTCTCCAGCCGTGGCAAGCTCTATGAGTTCTGCAGCGGCCCCAGGTACCAGTATTTACAGCTTCACATCGATCTGCTGTCCTCCCCCCTAATAGTTTAATCTATATAAGTACATACTTACATCTGAGGATTAATATTAATCTTGCTAGCTCTTCAGGATTAAGGGTGGTCTATTATTGTAATAGGGAAATCGATCGTTTGCTTTTGATTTTGGAGATGGGTTTTTCATTTTTCATTTTACATGAGAAATATATGTATGAGCCTACTATGAGTCATAGGTGAGGAGTTTCAATTTCCTTTGCTCAGTTGCTGTACCCAAGAAGAAATTCAGCACATTTGTTTAGGGAAATGGATTTTGATCGATTTGGTCACCCTATACATTAAGCTTAATTATGATCATTTCTTCTGAAGGAGCTACGTTAATCTCTCTTTTCTTTTGACCTGATGTGAGATCAGTCCAGTGGTAGATACATATATACTACACACCCATGTAGAAAACTAGAAATATAATTAGTAAAATAAATAAACTCATCATATATAATTATATATATGCAAGTTTTTGACTCCTAGCTTGCTAACTTACTGCAAAAACAAGTATCTATATACAGTTAGCTATAGTACTTCTGTTGTGACTTGTGACTTGTGAGGGTTGTCAGGCTATTCAGGTACTTTTTTGTATACTGGCATGGCACTTGCAAGCGTTCAAATCATATGTTACAAATGATTTACTGTACATCCTCTTTGATATATGGGGTAACTAGTGTGGTTTAACTTAATTGGGTGTAGATCGAGTAATCCTTGTTGCAAATCTAGTTAATTTTGGATTTGAATTTAGAACTTGATCAAAATTAGTAGCTTTTAATTTGTTATACACGAACTAATTATGTGTAAATTAAATTGACCTCCCATGATTTATTTACTAGTATCCATCATTTGTAAGTGAACAATGAGAGAATGCCAACATTATTTCTTTGTTAGATCACTATGACTATAATCATATTTAATTATTTGAATGAGGGCATTTGTTGGTGGTTTACAACAAAGCACAAGGATGTCAACTTTACGGATTATTAACCTAATTTGAACAACCCGTTTGTTCCTTAATTAATTTACTTTCCTGCATGCCCTCATTCTAATTGCAATTGTTGGTGGTTTAATTTTCTGTCCAATTTCATTATCAGCATGGAGAAGACAATTGAGAAATATCAAAGATACACTTATGCAGAACTGGAAGCTGCTCAACCTGCTCAGGATACACAGGTTAATTAGCTAGCTAGGTTATACGAATTAGCACTTGCCTATTTTCCAAATCTTCTTCTTACTTAACAAATACAAAACCTCTCTAGCTATCTCTGTTAGCTGTATGTTGGTAATGAAATTTTCCTCCACACACCAAGTCCTATTTATGCTCTTGTTGATTGTTGATAGAACTGCTTTCATGTTATCTAGCAGAGCAGATACGAAGAATATGAGAACCTAAAAGCGAAAGTAGAGGTCCTACAACGCACGCAGAGGTAGTTCGATTAAGATACCAAAGTGATCATAGATTTGAACTCTAGATGTAGCCAGGACTCATGTATACATGCATTCTGTCAACAGAATTTGAAACTAGAACACTCTTCACATAATTATGCACCTTATTGATATGTACCTAAGTGATAGATCACATGAAAAATCACTGGGAATGAATACTTATATGTGGATTTTCACTTCGTGTTCTTAGACGTCTTGATGGGGAAAATTTGGAACATTTAGACATAGAGGAGCTTCAGCAGCTTGAGAATGAACTAGATTTGTCGTTGAAGCGAGTTAGGTCAAGACAGGTATCCACTTTTGTTTCCTAACTACGGGATATAGTAGTTGTGGATGGCTAATCTAGTTGCATATAACAGTTATTTTTGTGAAGCCATTTAAGCTTTGCATCGTATTGTTTAAGGATTTCATCAGTTTCTAAGTGACCGGGGGTAATTTCATATCTGTAGCTTATATTGATTTATTTACTTTTGTGGAATATATCTGAATTCTTCCACCGATTGGGGAGTTTGGAGTTTCAATTGTTAACCAGGTTGATTGTATATCTTCTGCCCTTGTGGTTGTTATCGTCAAAAACGAAGTTTTTGGTTTGGCTACTTGGAAACCATATATCATTCTAAGACACTATATCTAGCTACATAAATACTTTATCCAAGTTAATTACCCTTATTTGATTGCAGAGCCAAAATATACTTGAACAGCTTTCCGATCTTCAAAAGAAGGTATATATATTGATCTTAACCTTTTGCATAATACTAGATGAACCATATTAATAAAACTCGATTTCATGTATATGTGGCAGAAAATGTAATCACCAATTCACCATATCAAAGTATTTCATTCATTGATGTTTGTCACATAAGGTAGAATTTAGGTGGGATCGAAATTAGTAATTCACCTAACATTACTTTAATATGTACGTTATCATTGGTCGATATATGAATCTAGGTGTGACTGTTATGTTACCTATGTAAGTCTTTCAAGAATTTCATCTGCAGGAAAAGCTGCTGCTGGAAGCAAACGATGAATTGAGAATGAAGGTATATATTTATATCTATATGGCCAGAACCTTGTACTTGAATGTAGATTTATTAATGTATTTTAATTCTGAATCTGCTTCATGTTGGTCACAGTTGGAAGAGAGTAATGAAGGTCTTCAACGAGGTTCAATAAAAGCAAATCAGCCAAGTATACCAAATGGCCACCCATCTACTGCTCAATCAGCTCAAGGTTTCTTTGAGCGTTTACAATGCAACAACTAAACACTGCAGATCGATAGGGTAACTATAAATCTTAATTATGCGGTTTCATAATCAAGAATGATCAAACTACTCGATCTCCGTTTGTATTTGTGTTCTATCTGGATTTAATCACAGCTACAATCGTGATCACTCGAACAATGTAGCAGTCTCAACCTAGACTCGTTGCGGATTTGTCTCATAAATCATAATGCATGGATGCTTTGAAGTCTTTGAGCTGTCTAATATGGTCGATAGTGAACTATAGTGGTGGTGGTGTTCAATTGAATACCCAATATGATACTCGATCTCCTCCTTCTTTTCACTGAGAAATGTCAATTTATGCCAAGATAACAAAGACATCATCTTTTCAGATTTCGAAAAAGAAATAAACTAATTCTCATATATACATAACCAAATCATAGGAAAGAATTCAATTCATATACAAATAAGGTATCCAACTCCTGTACTATGAGACATTATTGACGCACATCATGCATGTTCTTGGTTATATTTGAGTGGCTACATAACCTTGGGGACAAGAATTCCTAATTAAAGAGATAAGGTTTTGTGAATTAAGTAGCTGGATTTCTAAATTTGGGTTGGAGGGTTCAAGACGTAGGCCAATCCCTTATATATTGTCGGTAGGTCGGACATATACGATGTTTACTGTTTAATTTATAGGGTTACCATACATGGACTAGGGACATGAATCACTAAAATTGCATATATCCCACAGACCCCCACACCTGCTTGGAAGGCAATTCAATACTTCCACATGACTTTTCTTAGGAGTTATTCAATGAATATATTGAAAAATGAAAATGATTATTTCCTTCAACACAAGGGGAAAAAACCTCGTCCAATATTATTTGGTTTAACGGTATAGTCTCCCCTTAGTATGTAAGAGATTATGAGTTCGACTCACGAAGTTGTAATATTTAAGTTATTTACTTGATAAAAAAAAGGAAAAAACCCGGATCACATAACAAAAACAATAATAAGCACAATATACAAATATTTTGCCAGGAAACTGAAATCCGCACACTTAATTTTCCGGTCTACATACATTTTTCTTTCTTTTTATTGGTTAAGACTTTTATAAATAGATAAAACGTACACATGTTACTAAAGATAAAATTAAACTTACTACAACAGAAATCACAAGTGTGAATTGTAAAACGAGTGTAAATTTTAATTTCTTAGTAAAATGTTAATTCATTCGGTGGTATTGAACACTATAATTTTTTTATTTTTTTTATTTTATATTTATTTTTTTTAAAGTCGAACACGATAGTTTAATGTAAAAGTTTGTCGGTTAATGAAAAATAAATATCTTAACAGATAAATCAACATCACCAAAAACAGACATGCACCCGTAGTACAAATGACCCATCTCCTAACATGCAAATGCAATAGTATAAGATGAACAACAAATTAACTAATCAGATAGATCAGTACTTAAATCCTTCCAAGTCCCAAATATGGCCTTGCTGTAATAATTACTTTTACTGTACTTAGTTAACCAAAGCAATAACATACACAGAACTGATGTGCGAGTTGTCAATTTCGCAGGGAAGCGACCACATAGTACTACTATCCGATGGGGAGTGGACAGCGCATCCTTAAAGCCACACCGGTTTTTTTATTTTCCACAAAAACCACCCCTACCCTCTTAAAACCGCTTTTAAGCTTCCAATAAATAAATAAAATCCTAAATTCCCCTATTTTCCTTTTCCATATATACACTATGCACATTACTTTTTTTCCTCAGACAAACCTCTCAGATATGGCTAAGCTAGAAGAAGAAACAACCCATTAAATTTTCCTCTCTAGTTTCAGGTTGTCTTTCTTTTTTTGGGGGCTTTACCTTGTTTGGGTGTTTATCTGAAAGATCGAAATAGAAAAGGAAAGTAGTCATTGATTCAGGTAGAAATATTTATCATCAATATGGGAAGGGGTAGGGTTCAGCTGAAGAGGATAGAGAACAAGATCAACAGGCAGGTGACGTTTTCGAAACGAAGAACTGGGTTGCTGAAGAAGGCGCATGAGATCTCTGTCATGTGCGATGCTCAGGTTGCTTTGATTGTCTTCTCTAACAAAGGGAAGCTCTTTGAATACGCAACTGATTCATGGTACTACTCATCTCTCTCATAACCTAGCTAGCCACCCTCGATCTTCTTCTTCTTCTTCTTCTTCTTCTCCTCCTCCTCCTCCTCCTTCTTCTTCTTCATCTTCTCCTCCTTCTGCTCCTTTGTTATATTTTTCTTATCTGTCTTTTTAAATCCAAGCTTAGAGATTAATATTAATATTATGCAAATATTTTGGTGCTTAATAATAAGAACTTCTTATTGTTCAACAAAGAAAACATTAAGACCAAGTTCTTATTAAAGCAGCTAATTAATCAAGTGGATGCAAGCTAGCTGGGATCGATCTAATGGTTAAGAGTGCTTGATTTGATATAAAGTAGAGCTTAATGACCTAGATGAAAAATCTTTATGTGAGATTTATCAGTACTTCATCTGCTTTTGGGGATACTTAAGCATAGATGACCTGGGTTTGGGTTGATGTGCAGCATCCTGTGAAAAATCTACTAATTTACATCTTTATAAACTTAACTCTGGAGTTGATGACTTGATTCCAGAGCTGATTTCAAACTGTTCTGATTTTATAATATGCAAATTAAGAAAAAGAAACTGAATTTTTTTTCTAGCAACACAGAAAATATTATGAAGGATTAATGAAGAAGTGCGGAAGAGGTGTAGAAAACCTGGATGGAATATTCCATTATCACACATGTCTTTAAAAGAAGAGAGGACAACACAGTCAAAAGTTAAAAAAAAATGATGCAATCTGAATTCCTGGACTTTTTGGTGTACAAATCTAAAGCTCTGTAATTTACTGATATCTGTAATATTTTTGTAACGTTTTTCTGAGTTTAAATAAGCAAAATCTAAAGAATAAAAAGTATGCAACGCTAGTATATATACCAGCTCTTTCAGTACTTAATTTCTTCCATTGTTAGTCCAACTCGAAACATGTAATTTTGTAGCTAGGGCATCATGCAATGTTTTCTCAAACAAGTAGTAAAGACACAAGAAGTCTCATTGTTTGCATTATTTAGTTAATTATTTAGTTTCAAACAAGTAAAGCTCAAATATCTCTCAAGAAACTGTGCATATATATATATATATATATATATAGAAATAGTATGTGATTAAACTATCAGTAATATCCTAATGGGGGCCAGTAAGATGTAATTTTTTGTTTGATGGAATTAGTAAAAATTGTAAAATGCCTTAGCATAAAGCCTTTAATGGTTTAATTCATACAACAATCTGATGTATGCTTTCATGAAACTCTTGAGAAACTCCTCCTATCCTTAATACGGTTAAGTACAGATAGACCCTTGAAGATTTAGCTCTCTTGGTTGCATATATAAGTTAAGTGCATCATGTTAGATATATTGGTCAAGCTCCGTTTTGGCTGTGCAGCATGGAGGATATACTTGAACGCTATGAGAGGTACTCATATGCAGAGAGACAGCTAGTGGAACCTGATTTTGATTCACAGGTACTTTCCATTTTCCCGTCACTTGACTGTGGTTCTTCATATATTATATATATATACTGATCAATTAGGTCACTTGGTACTTAATGCAGGGTAACTGGCCCTTCGAACATGCTAGGCTGAAGGTGAAAGTTGAGCTTCTGCAGAGAAACCTAAGGTATATATAGATGGCTGCTTCACTACTCTCGTAATAACTTGCCCCAGAATGATTCTGTCCTGAATTGATTGATTCATCTTGATTCTTTGCTTAAACCAATCAAACTGCAGGCACTATTTGGGAGAAGATCTGGATTCATTGAGTATCAAAGAGATCCAAAGTTTGGAGCAACAGCTTGAAACTGCTCTTAAGCAAATTCGATCAAGAAAAGTATGCTAGCTGGTTTTTTTTTTTGATAAAAAGTATGCTAGCTGGGTTGATTAGTGATAGTCTGCAGCTAGTTTGATCTAGTGCTAATATATATATTTTGATTTCTTGCAGAACCAACTCATGCATGAGTCGATCTCTGAGCTACAGAGGAAGGTTCGGCCATGGCCATTTTGCACACTAACTATTTATTAACATACTAAACTTTATAATAAGCAATTGTTTGTTTTGTCACTTTGTGTGAGATTCTTTTTTTTTTTTGGTCACTTTGTGTGAGATTCTTGGTAACTAGTTAAGAATTTTGATTCGTACAAGTCAATTATAGTAGAGTTTTGGTTCATTGGTCTGTGAAAGGCGAGGACATGCAATTATACTTGATTTGTAAGGTGTACACATGTATGTGTGTATCCATTTACTTGCAGTCTCAAAATCTGATCATCATAAATTCTTTCTTTTTGTTCCTCACTGTAACAGGAGAAGGCAATCAAGGAGCAGAACAACTTGCTTTCAAAGAAGGTCATTTTCATATATGCTAGCAATGTCTTTTCTAATTTATGTGATAATGCACGGCTCTTCTTCTCATTAGGTTCTGCTTTCATAAATTAATCAACATTATTAATATAGATTAAGGAGCACGAGAAGAATGTAGCGGAAGCTCAGGAGGTTCATGACTGGGAGCAGCAGCAGCAAAACCATGGCCTTAACCTGCTAGCACAGGGTCCAATTCCATGTTTGAACATGGGGTAAGATCCTATTACGTACCATACTTCATACTTAAATTATAAAATACTTGGGCCTTAGTATAATACGGTATATGGTTATGAACTTATGATATATGCAGGGGCACTCAGCAAAATGATCAGTTCCTTCAGGTGAGGAGGAACCAGCTCGACCTTACTCTCGAGCCATCGTTGTATTCATGCCACCTTGGATGCTTTGCTTCATGAATATCATCACCAAGTAATATTAATCCCTAAGTGCACTAGTAGCATAAGGTTAAGGTTATATACTCGCTCTATATAGTAGTGCTTCACCAGATATTGTGGTATAATGTAAGCTTGATTGGTGAGCGGTGGATTTAAGACATCCAATGTGATCGATCAGTATATATACTGAAGATTATTGGGTTTTGCTACAATTCTCTACTTCGATCTCTAGCTCTCTTGATGTTATCAAAATATTATATATTGCCAAACTTTATGCGGCTTGAAAAAAATTCACTGTATCTTAATTAGTGAACTTGATGGAAATTTCCTATAAATTTCTACGTATATTGTGCAGTAATTTTAAGAAAATTGTTTTAACAAAGTACTTGTAGATTTGTGAGACAGAGTCTTCCTGTTTATTTAAGCAAACTGATTGAGGTCTGGGCTTTTCTAATATATAAGGTGTATACCTAGAGTTGTCTAATTTAGCAAATAATGTCAAAGGGTAAGTAGGAAAGAAATCTAAGATAAGTATGCACACAAGTTACCAAGTTACTATCATGAAAGAAAGACTAGAAAAACAAAATCGCTAACGAGATGTGGAATTTGAATGGGATTGCCATCATTTATATATGGAATTGGTGTATGATTCCCACTGAAATATAAATTTAAGCCCAGAATTATTGCATTTACAGCTTCACTCTTGAAGAATTGGAACAATACATTACAGATCATTTAAAAGGCTTCTCTCAATCCTTGAAATTTAATTTGATTGCTTGACCAATATCCTCTTCTGCGTTTATATAGGAATGTTTCTACTTCGCTAGCTAGCTGTTGCAGTTGTGTGTTCTCAGAGATCATTGAATGACATCACCTACAAAAAGAATTTGCAGTTGGTCAGGTTCAGGACGAATTAAGTAGTACTCTTGTAGCTATTTTATTACAAACACACCACAACTATTATCTCCCAGTACATTGGCTAATACTTTCACCGGAAGTGTGCCTTACATAGTTCTAGTTTTCTAGTTTTCACAGCACCAGTATTCTATTTGTACATTAATTTCAAATCTCCATGTATGTTCTTCTCTGGTATCCTTTTCAAATCTCTATTTAGTATGTGATAAGACCACAATTTCATGATTAAATTTTCGCCTTTGCGTTGAGCCGTGTAAGAATTCATATATTAATCAATTTGAAGGAAGTTCTATAAATATCATGTTATAAACAGTATTAAGCTAGCTAGAGAAATTGGTTACCTGGCTGCAAACTGGACAAGTTTGCTTTCTCTCCAACCATTCATATATACAAGCAAGGTGGAAATGGTGACAACACTTTGTTTTTATCTTTGGATTGTCAGGTGTATATTCTGCAGAAATTTTGAATCAAGGAGCCTCAGCATACATTCAGCGTATCTAATTAGCTAGAAAACCAAATCAAAGTGAAAATGTATCGCTATAAACAGATTTTAAGAGCAATACTCACCTTCAAGACATGTAGGGCATTCTTCCTCTTCTATCGACGAAGGGTAAAGGTAACGTTGTCCTCCAATCTCCTTTTCAATAAGAAAGGGATCACCAGGAAGGGATCGGATAATAGCAGTAGCAGTGGCAGCATCCCTGCCAGTCTCACATTGTATACTTCCAAGAGCTACCTCGTTAACGGACGCAATCTGCTTAACATCAAACTTGTTAGGGTTATCACACACTCATATATAGTCGACTATATGGAATGAAAAGTGATGGAAATTCTGAAACATGTACCTTGTTGTACAAATTAGGGATGATGATCCGGTTACCATCATTGGCATTGTTAGCATTCTGCGTGTTATCCAAAGGATCGTTCACATCAAAGCAAGAGAAAAAACAACCCATCAAGAAAATCGCCTCAACTAGCTTCTATTTGAACTTTCAGTCACACCCTGCACGAATCGGCACGAATCGTCCAAAAAAAAAAGTTACGTCACAGGAGAAGAAAAAATAGATAGAGAGAGGGGGAGAGGGGGAAACCATTCTATTTTAATCAATGATCAAAATCTCACATAAACCATCATATAATCATACGCATGATGACTGTTAGAACAAGAAAAGTCTCAAGACAAAAATTAAAGCTAATATACATCCCAGAGTTCCAATCTTCCAGACTCCGAAAAGAATTGAAATCACAATACATAGGTGGAGCTAGAGATTTAAGAAACATACTTTGAAACCAGAGCAGATTGCGATGGCCTCCTCTTGACTACCAAGAATCCCAGAAATATTAAACGATGGGAAAGAAAACGGAAGAAGCAGAAAGATCGAGTAGGAGTGAATTAAGAGATAGAAGCTAATGAAGGCGCTTATTTATTAATTAATAAATTAAAGAAAATAGAAGAGAAGAGAGATATAACAAAGGGTTGAACATAGAATCAATTGAATTCGAAAATCGTATCGTTTTGGGAATCCTTACTTGAGTTGCGTAAGGATTTACGCCGAAATCCGGAATTAAAGGTCTAAAAGATATCGTGGATTCTCCAAAACATTTTTACTTGATGTTTCTTCTGTTTTTACTTTTTAACTGTGGAAATCTTATCTCGAGCTCTACTTCCATACTCGAACATAATCCTTTTAGCAAAAGGAAAGGATACGTAACTAGAATCTCACTGATGTAATCATCAAAGTTGTGAAAGAAAAGTAGAAGATCTAATTTCGTCGGACCAAACTATTCAGGTCCGGAGATAATGGGTTTTTTTTTCTGTTGTTGCAAAAATCGCACAGATATTGAACCACTATGTTGTAAGTAAACCCTATATCAGACGATTAATTACTAAACTTGGTTTACAAACGTTTAGGTTAACTAATCTGGTACTTAATTAGCCAGAAGATTCTCGTCCAGGGCGTTCGGCTTTCCGTTACAGTAATTCCAGCTCCACCATTGCTGTAATTCGTTTCTCCGGCCGTTTCCTTCATCTTCATCCTCTTCCGACGAAGCGTAGACGTAACCAAGTTCTCCGACGACTTCCCCCATTATATGTGGTCTTGTTGACACAGGCACAGTTTCTTCATCATCTTTGGGATCGTTCTTAGGACCACAACAACAAACAGAACCCATCACTTACTTCAGAACGTGGATCGATCAATTCACCAAGAACCAAAATCCCAAACAAACAACCACTGCAGAACTATGGAACAGAGAAACAGCAACAAGAAGTATTTATAGATTTCCTCTTTAGACTAACTATTGTCCTTTTCCTAATTGGGTAAGAAGTAGGATATGAATTGTTATCTAATATGGGCCTTTGCGCTCATTCACATAGCCTGCTCGGAGCATGTTAATAAACAGGCCCATTTGCAAGCCACCTTCCAAGAGTCTTTTATACAAAAAAATAAAAAAATAATAATAATAATAAATATTGACGATAATACTCATAATAGTTAAGGATTGTTCAACCAGATCTATGATTGTCTATAAGTAGTGGCTTGTTGGTTAGCAAGATCACTAATACCGTAAAGGTTATAAGATCAAATCTCATTGACATTGTAAGATCAAGTATGAGATGAGTTAAGAAATTGTATGTTTATGTGGATTGGTTCATACACCACATATCATATCAAGTATAAACATGGTTGGCAACTTTGAGGAGATATGCTTATAGGTTTTAGCAGTGGCAACTTTTTCGCATATAATTGTCTTGAATTGGAAGGACATGACTCACATGAGCATCATGGTTGGGCGGTTTGTTATCATAAGACATGCAAATCCTCCATCTTTCTCAAATTGGCTTTGCTTTTGGAGATTGGAAGTCAAAATGGAGTTTATTGGCACGTCCCTTTTTTGGTGCAAATTAATGAACAAACAAAATTGTTTAGAAGCATCAAACTTATATATATGTCGTGTTGTCTCGGTTTTGATTTGAGAAGCAGATGCAACAGTGAGTGAGAAGCCGGTGCGCTATACAAGCAAACCCAATTACTTGTACGTATCAAAATTGCAGTTGAGCTTTATGGTCAATGATTTACATATTTTTAGGTGGTAAACAAGCATGATTAATTAGATTTCATTCGAGTTGATTACTGGTAAAATGATAACTTTGGTTGCGTTTGAGCGAAGCTACTTCTTTATAAAATGCATAAAATTAACAAGTGATAATATCGAGCCTTTGCAAAGTTCCAAATTACATAATCCAAATTTCAATCATACAGCACTAATAATTGCCCCAAGAGGATGCCAGCACATTTGGGATTACTGATTCGAAAACCTAACAATTATGTACTAACATAATCTCAAATAGAAGGAGTAAAGGGCCCTGGAGCTGAAATTTAAACGTTGTGATAGTTTGCAAGCGATAATATGTTGTGTTCAGTTGAGATCGATCTATGCAGAATGTTCCAAATAATGTCCTGAAAAATTAATACGAATCTCAATACGGTTAGATCGATCTTAGATGTTCACCAATTTCTCATCTTACTAGAGATCGATCTCTACAACATAAAAGCATATGATTGTTTCTGCTCACTACAACATAAAAACTAATTTGCGAGGAACAAGTTCGTGGAAGAAATATTAAGAAAACTGATTGCAGTAACATGCCAGATTACTATCTGAAGTGAATACTGCTGGTCCTGAAATGGCCCTACAGCTTCATGACAACCACGTTCATAGCCCCATCCCGCGCAGAAAAGAAGAAATACAAAGGAAACAAAGACCCTAGCTAACATGATTACTCCTCGATAAAAAGGAAAAAAAAGAAGAAGAGCAAAGCAAAATATAAACATGCATGGCCCATATAAGCTTCTCTAGAATAAATTGCAGACCTTCTTCAACCCTCCTCTTTATAACAATTTCTGGTCCTTAGTTTCAGTCTCAATCAAGGTAGTCTCATTTCTATCTGAGGACAAATGGGGAGGATAGGCACAAAGTTGCCAAGTTTCTGCCTCAACAGGATTAGGCCTCATGTTCGAGTTCGTTCTCCACCGATACAGTCGAAACTAGATGCTGCAGAGATCACTAAAAATGGTGGGAAAGTTGAGAATTGTGGCAATGCTGGAGAAGAGAAAGTTACAGATGGAGATGGGGCTAAAAAATCCGGGGTGGTTTTTGCGAGGAAGATCATGATTGTGGTTGATTCGAGCATTGAAGCCAAGGGAGCTCTGCAATGGGCTCTTTCTCACACTGTTCAGAACCAGGACAAGCTTGTACTGCTACATGTAACCAAACCTTCAACTTCAAAACAAGGTTTGAGAACTTTTTAGTTTTAAGTTTCTTCTGATGATTATCTTTCAGCTTAGAGAAGTGGTTTTCGAATTTGATCATTCGTTACAATTACAGGTGAGGATATTATAGCTCCAAGGGCTTATGAACTTGTTCATTCTCTGAGGAATATGTGCCAGCTGAAGAGACCTGAGGTGTGTGTATTGAGCTCATCGATTGCAATATGTACAAGTTTTAACTTACGTTTTTCTTCCCTGCACAACAGTTTTTTCCCTGGAATAATCTTACTATCTACCAACTGAACCAAAATTAACTAGAATTCTTCTTTCCTGTAGCAAATTTAGTACATTTGTTCTGGGTAAGCAATATGTACGTATCTATCTTTGTGTGCAGAGTATAACAGAGGTTGAAGCATACTGCTTCTTTCATTTAGAATACTACTTTGTTAAAGGGGGTGGTTGAAGGACATCATTGACATGTATAATGTTGGGTGCCTTAATAGGCATATGAAACTCGCTTGTCTTTATGATAATTTCCAGTTTAGTCTTGTGTATATATAATGATGAGATACTTCTTATAAGGTGATTAATGATGATTATTTACATGGCATTATAGAAAAGACAGTAATAACTTTATGTCATTGCTTTTATAATGTAAATTCGTGATGATGATCAGTGTTGGTGATAGGTACAAACTGAGGTTGCAGTGGTGGAATTAGGGAAAAAGGAGAAAGGGCCAACAATAGTGGAAGAGGCCAAAAAGCAAGGGGTGTCACTGCTGGTTCTGGGACAGAAGAAGAGGTCTACGACGTGGCGGCTGCTGATGATGTGGGCGGGGAGCAACCGTGTCGGTGGCGGGGGCGGGGTGGTGGAGTACTGTATACAGAATGCCAGTTGCATGGCGATTGCAGTGAGGAGGAAAAGCAAGAAGGTTGGAGGGTACTTGATCACTACAAAGCGCCAGAAAGATTTCTGGCTCTTGGCCTAGTAAAACCAGCACTAATCAGGCAGACATAGACTTATGAGCAAGATTTATATGATAGTGTAATTGGTTTTGTATAAAGGCATATTGAATAGTGAATAATAATGTGTGAATGGATAAGTGTTACTCATGTGTCATGTCTTTACTCAGGCTGCCATTGCCCATTGGTGCCTATTATTATTGCTTTAAGAGACAACATGGGGTCCTTGATTATGGTCATGCATGATTTTCTTTAGATGCTGTACCGTAGTAGTTCGATGTGTAAAGGCAGATGGTGCTAACACATGACCTAAAACCCAACCTAAGTATATATTTCTGGGACATGACCCCCCTTAGTTAGGAATTAGGAGGACACTGGGGAGTGGGGACTAAACCTCATTCTCTGCCACTTTATAGCAATCTATACATCTCTACATCTCATGAGTCATGATGCAAATGAAGTCTATGCTGATTTCCACTCACTAACCATGGTAATCTAGCTAACTAGTGATGACTTATAATTCATACTCATAGCACTTCTGTTATTGTTTGCCAATTGCTCACAATGTGTCCAGTCAGAATCTTTAATCATGAAAAACTTAGTTGCAAACTCCACAATCATAGTTTTAATTGAGGCTGGATAGTCAAAAATAATATTTTGTCATGACTCGAGTGCTCAAGTGACTAAGTAATACATGAATACTGACTTTTGCAAGTCCATTTTGATAATCTAAATTGTTTGGTTTTACAATAGGAAGACTGCTTAAGATTACAACAAAAAACTTAAAATCTAAAATTTCTACAACAACTAACTTGAACACTAGCAAACGATAGAACATCTCCAGCAGTATTGATAAATTAAAAAAAATTAGAGATTTATCAATTTTTAAATGAATATTTGCTCCAGCAGTATGCTTAAGAAGTTGATAAATTTAGAAATTGATGGAGAAAATTGATCAATTTATCAATCTTGGGGAGATAATTAACTAAAACTTAGCTAATGTATATAATTTAGCAACACTGCTGGAGCAAAAGTTTAAAAATTGTTATTTTAAATCTAAATGTTGACAAATTTAGCAATAAATTTAACTCTACTGCTGGAGATGCTCAACAGTAGATCATTGTATCAATTACCCATATTCACTAAATCATCAGGTAAGACCGCTTAAGATTACAACAAAAAATTTAAAAACTGAAACTTTTACAATAATCGATTTGAAACGTTATCAAACGATAAGACATGACAATCTACAACGGTAGAGAATTGTACTAATTGCCCATATTCACTTAATCATCAGGTAAGCAATTCCCTTCTGAATGGAACTGAGTGGGCTAGCAAAAGTTTCAATGTATCTTGGACAACGGATCTTGTCTATACTTGTAAATGGACCGGATCTGGAGCGGATCTACCTAGATCCGGATCCGGATCCGTAATAGAAATTTTGGATCCGGATCCGACCCGTTACCCGCCGGATCTTTGATAGCTAGATCCAAATCCGGATCCGGCGGGTTAACGAATACCCGACCCGTTAATCCGATCCGTTTATAATTATAAATATTTTTAATTTGTAAATAATAATTTCTTAATTTTATTATAAATTTTCATAAAACACTAATGAAATATTATAACAAAATAAAAGTTTACATCAAAAGTTGAATTACATGACCAAAATACTCCTTAACAATAAACTAATATATTCAAAATACTAAACCTCCAATGTATTTAGCAAAGTGTATAAAAAGAACATAGGTATCAGTAACCTTCAACTTCATCAAATGATTATACTTTAGACGTTTAGGTTATTCAAATAATTATTATATTATTTAATATTTTTTAATAATATTATATTTATAAAAATATTATTTAATTATTTTAAAACAGATCCGGGTCCTTAACGGATCGGATCAACCTCGATCCGTATCCGATCCGTTTAATAAACGGGTTAACAGATCCGAGTCCTTAACGGATCAACGGGTCTAATTTTCGATCCAAACCAGTTTAAAAACCACGGATCCAGAGCGGGTCCGGATCAAGATCCGGTCTATTTACAGGTCTAATCTTGTCATTTAGGCGATCAATAAGTATCTTGGAAGATAAGACTTTAGAATACAGTATAGTACGTACTTGATACTGAGGTGGGATACGCCGAATACCGTTGGAGCTTTGGGCCCAAAACGAGTCGAACCAAACCGGAATCGACCCGACCCAACTCCCAAAATCAGAAATCTCACTGCAAAACCCTTACCCCTTTCCTTCTTCATCCATAAACCCTACCAACGGCCACCACCACCTTCTCTCAGCCATGGCGAAGCTGAAGTCCGGCCCACGCGCCGCATCCATGAAGCACCAGTCCCCCAAACCAAACCCCTTCGCCGGCAAATTGCCAAAGCTCAGTCGCTCCGACGACAACAGCACCGCGAAGGAGACGAAGAAGAAGAAGAAAAGTAAACTAGGACCGAAAGCGGCGGCTATGAAGGTCCAGCCGCCGAAGCCCAACCCCTTCGAGACCATTTGGTCCCGGCGGAAATTCGACGTCCTCGGCAAAAAGCGCAAAGGCGAAGAGCGCCGTGTCGGCCTTGCTCGCTCTCAGGCCATCGAAAAGGTCAACACTTATTCATCCCTAAGTTTCATTCAAGCTCTGAAATTTTAGGTTGTTTTTTTTTTTTTTTTTTGGGTAATTAATGTGGTTTTGGTGAAACAGAGGAAGAAGACATTGCTGAAGGAGTATGAGAAGAGCGGTAAATCTTCGGTGTTTGTGGATAAGCGAATCGGAGAGGGAAATGATGAGCTTGATGAGTTTGATAAGGCCATTCGGCGTACCCAGCGTGAGCGTCAAGTGAGTTTGAATTTTGATTTTGATCTATGTGTATGTTAGTGATAATCTCCAATGTGACTGAATTTGTTGGCATTACTGGTTTTTTTTGATAGCTGAAGCAAAGCAAGAAGAGCAAGTATAACTTGTCAGATGGCGAAGACGACGAGTTTGAGTTTCAGAGTCTTGGTGCATTGTCTCAGAGGGATGATTTTGAGGATGATATGCCGCAGGAAGATGACGAAGATGATGATGGTGGAGAAACTGCTAAAAGTAAGCATTTTTATGGTGATTTTGTGTATGATGATCATTTTCCATGTCTAGTTGGCTACTGAAACTGCTTATGATTTAGTTATTGGTTCTTTTGATCTATGTTAATGGGAGTAACGTTACTCGTTTTTCTTCTCTGCAGAAAGATATCAATTTAATTCTGATGATAAGGACGGGGATTTAAGTGACGGAAATGAAAATGTGAGAAATTTTATGCTATCTCGTTTGTGGTGCATTATATTGAAATACTAGATTATTTTAGGTTAATATGTCAGCAAAGTTGTTTTCTTCAGTAGATTATAGATTTATCGGTAGAAACATTAGAGCGATAAAAATGCCAATGCTTGTTTCGTTGTTTTTGTACCAGAGGCATAAAAGTGACAAGGAAAGATATGCTGAGATGATATTGAAGTCCAAAAATTATAAGGTTTGGATTCTTACTTGTTTATGTCATTGAAATGGCTTGTGGTGGTGGCTACATCAATTTCCTAAGTCTTTAATTTAGTTATGGATTCCTTCCTTATTCTTCTCATCTATTCCCAGTTTGAAAAGTCGAAGGAGAAGGATGAAAACAAAGATTTGATGGAAGAATTGGACAAAAAGTTTACCTCTGTAATTGCCTCGAAAGCTCTTATAGACAAAAGCATTAAGCATGAGGTTTCTGCTACTCAGATCTTTGGAACTTCTGAGCAGGTATGATATTTTCAATAGATTTTTTATTTTTATTTTTATTTTTATAAAGTTTTATTGTTCTGTACAGCTGTACTAAACATGTTAAACTTGCATAACTTTGAGACTTGGGTAAGTAAATTAGTTTCCTGGCTTTGGCAGGAGAAATCTGACGCTTATGATAAACTTGAAAGAGAATTGGCAATGGAAAGGCGTGCTCAACCCTCGAGTAGGACCAAGACGCCTGAAGAGATAGCACAAGAAGAGAGGGAGCAACTAGAACAATTGGAGGTATCTCATTCATTTATATGCTTGCTTGAATGCAAGTTTCATCTGCAGATCCAACAGCCTTATCTTTATAGATGCTTGTTATTATTAGACTACAGTAGCTTAACCCACCAAACATGAAATTCCCTTTGTCTTGCAGCTATGTATTAGTGGATATTATTGAACTTCCTTATAGTATTAGAACATGTATTGGTAAATTGTAGATTGTTGTTGGCAAGTGCAGTATGCATAAATTGGTGCACCAAGAACTGTCTTCACTGTTCTAATAAGCTATATGGGTTTATGCCCCTGGATAAGCTATATGTTTAAGCTCTAAAAGGTTGCCATCTTGGGTTTCAATTTGGTTCATTTATCATTTACTCGATTCCAATATGGTACATAGTGACATGTCATTTCAGGATAGATGTTTTTGTTTATTTATCTATACTTAACTTGGGATTTCCATGTCATTAAAGTTGATAATTTATTAGCTGAATGTTTGTCTCGCTTGTACTTTTTATTATCAAGTTGTAAACTTAATTGCTGACAAGTTTCACAATTCAGGAAGAGAGGCAGAAAAGGATGCATCCCACTGATGACTATAGTGATGAAGACAATGAAGATGCTGAGAAACCATCTACCCTGAGGCTGAGAGCTATATCTGGAGATGATCTTGGTGATTCTTTCTCGCTCGAGGAAGAACCAAGGAATAAAAAGGGTTGGGTTGATGAGATTCTCGAACGAAGAGATGCTGGTGATTCTGAGAGTGAAGGAGATGATTCTGATTCTTCTGAGGGTTCAGAAAGTCCTGAAGATGATGGTGTTGAGGGTTCTGATGAAGATGATAGTGAAGGGGAAAGAGATCTATTGAATAAGGAGTGGGAACAAAGTGATGATGATAATCTTGACTTAGACTTGGATGATGAAGAAGAAGACTCTGACGAACATGAAAATGGTGATGATGATGCTGATCAAAAAGAGGTGGAGCAAAGACATCTGAAAAAGTTGAAAAGAAATGATGCTGTTCAAGCTAGTAAGAGTGATGGTAAATCTTTAGATGCCAAAAAATTGCCAGCCAATAAACAATCTTTAACTCAGTCAGACCTCCCATACCTAATTGAAGCTCCGAAAAGCATGGAAGAGTTGGATGCATTATTGGATAATCTTTCTAATGCTGACATTGCCTTGATAATCCATCGAATCCGGGCAAGCAATGCAATCAAGCTTGCAGCTGAAAATAAGAAGAAAATGCAAGTATGTTACTTTTGCCACATCTATTTTGTGTCAATGAATGTTTGACTGTATTTTGTGTGAAACATGTGTTATTCATTATCGCTTTCCACTTAGATACCTTGACTTGAATTTAACATTTGTATGGAGAAGTGAAGTAACTTAAGGTATACTCCATCTGTTGTGATTGCATCTCTCCTTTAATTTGGTCGAAAGATTGCATCTTGGCACTCATTCTCATTTATTTCATTTTCCAGGTGTTTTATGGTTTACTTTTGCAATATTTTGCCACCTTGGCAAATAAAAAACCGCTAAATTTGGAATTACTGAATTTGCTGGTTAAGCCGTTGATGGAGATGAGCATGGAGACTCCGTATTTTGCTTCAATCTGTGCTCGTGAGAGAATACTACGCACCAGAACAAAATTTTGTGAGACTGTGAAGAACCCAGGTAATCCACAATGGAATGGTATAGTTTTACTTTCTGTGAAGTTATTGGTTGTGCTAAACTATGCTAATTCATGCTCTCTTGTTTCGTTTAAGAAGAAAGTAGTTGTTGGCCTGCTTCAAAGACATTGTTTCTCCTGAGGCTTTGGTCCCTGATATTTCCATGTTCAGACTTTCGTCATGTGGTCATGACTCCAGCAATATTTTTAATGTGTGAATATCTGACGCGTTGTCCCATCTTATCTGGTCGTGATGTTGCAGTCGGCTTGTTCTTATGCTCTCTGCTTCTCTCTGTAAGTATATTCACAATAAAAAATTTCTATCTTTGATGCGCTCTTCAAGTGGAGGCTGAATTTACATTAGTTTGTGTGAGGCGTCTCCTTTGTCTTTCTTTCATGTTCGTAATCCTAATATTTAAACACGTGAGACAAGTTGATTGAGTGCCTGTGACTCCTATGTGAATATAATAAATTAACCTTAACCTGTAACTTTCAATCGTTTTGAACTGTTCCATGCCTGTGTTTCTTTGCCTCTGCTGTATTTATTTTACAGGCTTAATTAGTTGTATTGCAATGCAGATCACTAAACAATCTCGGAAGTTCTGTCCCGAAGCAGTCACATTTCTTCAAACATTGTTAATGGCGGCCAAAGAGAGAAAACCAAAGCCTACTCAAGATTCTGAGGTAAGAACACGCCTCAACATAGTCTTTTTAGTAGAGAATACTGAGGTAGTCTAGTTTATGGTTGCTTGATGAATTAACCGTACTCTCTTTATATTGTGGCAGATTGATCATCTTATGGAACTAAAAGCACCCAGACCCCTTTTACTTATACATGAATGTATAAATCAGATCGATCCACTTAATTTTCTCACAATTATGGACCTGCCAGAAGACTCGTCATTTTTCACCTCCAACAATTTCAGGTTTGGAGTTTGTCAGTACTTGATAATATGTTATGATAATATGTGCCCATATGATGCGTTAGGCTGAGATTCGGTGCTTATGAAATGAACCCTCAAATCACATCACATTGACCGATGCCACCATCTAATGATTACGTTTTAGAGTTGTGGCAATTCTGTAAATTTTTGCATATAAATTGGTTTCGTTATTATTACTTTGAATTTTCATATGCCATTTGTTGTCTGTTATACTTTTTAAGTTTGTTTGTTATATCTTTATGTCAAATTTACAATTTTCAGGTCTAGTGTGCTGGTGACTGTAATTGAAACTCTACGTGGATATGTCAATATCTACGAAGGATTCAGTTCTTTCCCCGAAATCTTTTTGCCGATTTCAACATTGGTTCTTGAATTGTCGGAACAAGAAAATATGCCAAGTGCATTAACTGATAAATTTAAAGAGGTTGCTCAACTGATCAAGACAAAAGCAGATAAACACTGCTTGCGGCGGCAACCACTTCAGATGCGGAAGCAAAAGCCAGTGGCTATCAAAATGCTCAATCCAAAATTTGAGGAGAAGTAATTTATTTTAATCCCTGTTCCCTCTAGTGTCTTACTATATGTATCTGAATGGCTAGGCTAACCATTGGATGGTATGTTGTTCCCTGCAGCTTTGTCAAGGGCAGAGACTACGATCCAGACCGTGAACGGGTTGAGAGAAAGAAGTTGAAGAAGCGTTTGACACAAGAAGCTAAAGGTGCTGTCCGTGAACTGCGTAAAGATAATTATTTCTTGCAGGAGGTGAAGTCGAGGGATAAGGCTTTGATGGAACAAGAGAGAGCTGAGAAATATGGAAAAGCAAGACTTTTCCTTCAAGAGCAAGAACATGCTATGAAATCTGGGCAATTAGGAAAAGGCAAGGGGAGGAGAAGAAGATGATCAGCTCAACTCTTGTTATGTTGTTTGCGCATCACCTGTGGTTCTCATTCAAGGAATCAAGGTTCATACAAACGCAATACCAGTAATCTGATCTTTATTGTTGCGTTTTGAGCTCAGTCTCACTCATACGGATATCTATTCAATAGTTAAGGATATGGTCTTGGCCAGAGAAAGAGAAGCAGATGAAGCCAATTTTTGTCAGGATTTTAATTTATTAATACATGTATTCCTTGTACTGAGAATCTGAGATGCATCAATAAAACTCTATAAATTATTCACATTTTGTGGACTTCACGATCAAGCTGTACAATCATGTCACAATTTTTACACCGGACCACATCCCATGATCATAACCATAGAGATGGAAGCATGACATTTTGGATGAAACATCTGAATTGAGCGATGTCTGATTCACCGATTTCGATGCGGATGGAACACACTAGGTCACTAGCAAACTGTATTTGCTATCAAGAACGTTGTCATGGAAGCAGGGATATCGTCAATTGTGATGGACTCGAGTTCTCTCTTCAATATGGAAGGCCATTCTTATACATTGTCACTTCATCCAATCCAGTAAAGAATGTACGTGTTATTTTTACCCAATTGAATGTTGATTATGAAACATCTTCATTTTGCATTCTTAGTGATCGAAGACTGAAGTTAAAACGAAATATACGGACTCTGCATAAATAACAGGTATAAATCCAGTACGACAAGGCAATCATAGACTCTAATTAATCACAATAACATAGATAAAGCATAAAGATTACTGGTACAAGAACACAGATAAGCTAGGATGCATGAAGCTGAATAGGGTTTGCATGAACAAAGAAGAAGCATGAACTAGTGATCTACTACTGGTCCTTCTACTTGCGCAAGCTTTTGAAATAGGAAGCAGGGTCACGCTCAAAGTCGTCCCTTTTAATCCTCTGGTTATTTCGTCCGGGCGCTTTCATGGTTTTTTTCTCCCCTCCTGATGAATCCGAAAGAAGTCGGGCTACGACCAAAACCACAGCGGCGAGTCCGGCGATAGCGGCAGCGGCCAGTGCGACGATAGCGCCAGTATTTTCACCTCCTTCCTGTCGAGAGCTTTCCCTGCTTTCACTAGCTCCCATTTCTTCCTATTTTCTTTCAAAGCGAATGCTATTGATTTGGTGAAAGATATGTGCTCGGAGGGTGGTAGACCTTTGGTGCTTTATATTAATGGTAGCGTTGGATCAAAACTAGAGCTTTGGAGAAGCTAGTGCTTTATATAAAACTAGTGGTTTCTAAAGCTAGTGCTTTATATAAAGCGTTGGATCAAATTTTTTATTTTTTGGATCAAAGCTAGTGCTTTATATAAAGCACCACCGTCGGAGTACATATCAACGGAGAAGTTCTTACGTACGGCAAACGTACCACCTCACATATACGACCAGCCACTAACAACCAAACACGTACGTGTTGATGTTTTAGAAAATGCTACGTTGCTCCGCTACAACTTCCGTCGTTTAAGACATGCATTATTATTGCCCATCGGTGCCTATTATTATTGCTGAGACAACATGTGGTCCTTGACTATGATCATGCATGATCTTCTTTAGATGTTGTACCCCAATTGTATGTTTGGTATTTGGGACTAAAGGGTATTGTACTAGATAAGAGGTATTAAGTGGTTTGATCTGTGTTTGGTAAGGGGGAGTACAAAAATAAAGGGTACCACTTAACACATGTTTTTTGCTCTCAGCCTCCTAACCCTCCTTGGCTAGTACTATTGTGAGATTTTTGGGTTTTCAAGTTAACACGGTCTCTCTCATTTTTTCACTCTTGGTCTCGTTCTTTAGATCTATTCGTCCATTCTCTCTTTCGTCTCTTTCTCTTAAGTATTCTCCAGATCCATTGCTGCGAGACAATTGAATATTTTCCAACTTTGTGAAACTCATGAGCACCATTTGAATTGAGAGACTCAGATTTGTTGAAGACGATGATGATGGTGATGATAATGAACGGCAGCATGCAGTAGAGGACGAAGAGGTATGCCGGCCTTCCCGTCACTTTACTCTCCTTGATGATTTAGTCAGCAATCGATCACTCGACCTTGTTTCACTCTCAAGACTCTAAACCAAGTCAGGTTCCATTCTTATACATTGTCACTTCATCCGATCCAGTAAAGAATGTACGTGTTATTTTTACCTAACTGAATGTTGATTATGAAACATCTTCATTTTGCATTCTTAGTGATCGAAGACTGGAAGTTAAAACGAAAGATACGGACTCTGCATAAACAGGAATAGATCCAACACGACAAGGCAATCATAGACTCTAATTAATCACAATAACATAGATAAAGCATAAAGATTTCAGGTACAAGCTAGAACACAGATAAGCTAGGATAATGCATGAAGCTGAATAGGGTTTGCATGAACAAAGAAGAAGCATGAGCTAGTGATCTACTACGTACTATTTCTTCGACTTGCGCAAGTTTTTGAAATAGTCAGCAGGGTCACGCTCAAACTCGTCCCTGTCAATCCTCTGGTTATCTTGTCCGGGCGCTTTCATGGTTTTTCTCTCCCCTCCTGATGATGACGAATCCGAAAGTATTTTAGCTACGCCCAAAGCCACAGCGGCGAGTCCGGCGATAGCGCCAGCGGCGACTGCTCCTTTTGTCAACCCAGAGTCGACGTCACCGGACGATGCAGCAGCATTTTCACCTCCTCCTTCCTGTTTAGAGCTTTCCCTGCTTTCATTACCTCCCATTTCTTCCTATTTTCTTTCAAAGCGAATGCTATTGATCTGGTGAAGGATATTTACTCGGACGGTGGCATTTTATATTAATGGTAGCTTAATAGCGTTGGATCAAAACTACAGCTTTGGAGAAGCTAGTGCTTTATATAAAGCTGGTGCTTTATAAAGCTAGTGGCTAGTTGATGATCATTTAAGAGTCTATCTCAATATAATTAATATCCATTGGAAGTGCAAAGTAATTTAATTGCTGGTCTAGTCATGCGTATAGAAAGTTGTTAAGTCAGGTCATAGTGAGAGTCCTATTGAAATTTGAATTCCAATATATATATATATATATGAACTAATTTCAGTTTACCCCATTAACTTAGGTTGATTATCATGTTAGTCATTCTTCTTTCGATTTCATTAAAAACACCTCTCAACTCTCAATTTTCATTAGCCGCGCATGTCCAAACCTCCAATCTCCATCCAATTCCTCTGTCAAGTGATGACTTGATATCAAGAAAAAAGAAAAAGAAAAAATAGACAAATTGCATTCAATCCTACTAAAATCACTAAGGTTAGGGGGTTGTGATGGGAACGAAGATGTGTATCGATATGGGGGAAAAATGGTCCGAAAGGTAACTTTTAGAATTTGACTTTCTTCTTGATATCAAATCATCACTTGACAGAGGAATTAGATAGAGATTGGAGATTTGGACATACGCGGCTGACGAAAATTGGGAGTTAAAGGGTGTTTTTGATGAAAGTGAAAGAAGAAAAACTAACATAATGATCGACCTAAAATTGATGGGGTAAACTGAAATTAGTCCTATATATATATACAGAGGATGGTTCCAAAGTGCACGTCCGTGCTTTTACAAAACTGCGCACGAATCTTTTTCAGCCGTTTATTGTTTTAAATGAAAAGCAACGACTAAGATGAAAATTCTCTCTTAAAACCCAAAGCGGGTCAAATAGCAAGGAATACACTGCCCGACTCTTCAGTCTCCCTCTCTCTCTCTCAACGATCTCTTCTCCAACCATAATCGTTGTCTTCCGATTCATGTCTTCTCGCCATTGATGATCAAACTCTCCTCAGTTGCACAGTTCTTGCAATCAAAGCTTTCTTTTTCTTCCTTTCTCTATTATATATTGCAATCTTGTGGTACAAAAAGCTAGCCTTGGAGTTTTCGCTCCAAAAGGTGGAGCTTTGAAAACATATAAACGTATATAGATCGGTCTGGGTTCTCTCTTTTCTGGTATGTTTGATTTTCCAATTACAAAATTTAGGGTTTATCATATTTGGGGCTTTTCTTGTTATTGTTTCTAGATTTCTATTTTTGTTTCTTTGTTGAAGTTATGATTTGATTCTCATATATATCTAGCTGGTGGCGATGAAAAACATTCACCAAATTCTTTAGTATTTTCAATTGATTAACATTGGTTGAATTTTGTCTTTTCAATTCATTGGGATTGCTGACTGACAAAAGAATGTTCGGTGTATGTGTGGTTTTCAGTTTCGGTTACATATATGGAGTCAAATGATGATCAAGTTTATATTCCTCAAGTGAAGTTTGAGGTGGTTCCTAAATTAAAACAAGAGTTTGAAACAATGGATGACGTTGTTGCTTTCTACAATAGATATGCAAAAAAAGCAGAGTTTAGTATTAGAAGTCATACTAGTGCAATGAGCAAGGATAATACTACACTTATGAGAAAACAGTATGTCTGTTATAAGGAAGGAGATTCCAAGGTTTAGGGAGAAAAACGTAAGTAAGGATTACCAAAAGTGGGTTGTAAAGCAAGGATTGTAGCTGTGAGAAAGAAAACTGGAAGATATGCAATCTTTGTATTTGAGGAAGCAGTATGTCTGTTATGAGGAAGCAGTATGTCTGTTATAAGGAAGGAGATTCTAAGGTTTAGGGAGAAAAACGTAAGTGAGGATTACCAAAAGTGGGTTGTAAAGCAAGGATTGCAGCTGTGAGAAAGAAAACTGGAAGATATGCAATCTCTGTATTTGTTGAAGGCACAACCACGCATTAACAAGCCCATCTAGGGTATATTTACTGAAGTCTCATCGTCGTATTTCAAAAGTCAACAAAGTTCTATCTGAGCAATTAAGCTTGGTAAATGTGAAGAAACATAAACAGTTCGAATTCTTTGGTGTTCAAGCAGGTGGCATTGAAAACATTGGTTGTACACAATGTGATCTTTATAATTATGGAAGAAATATTCGTCAAGAGAAGAAGGGGCATGATGGAGATCTATTGTACATGCATTTCCAAAACGAAAAAGAAAAAGAATCTTCTTTTGTCTTTAGAATGGAATCAGATGAGGAAAACAAAGTAACACGATGTTTTTGGGCTGACTCAATCTCAAGACGAGCTTACAGCTTTTATGGGGATGTAGTTATTTTTGATACTACATACAACACAAATCGGTATGGAATGATTTTTGCACCATTCACTGGTGTTAATAATCATGGACAGACTATCATATTTGCTTGTGCATTTTTGAATGACGAGACAGCAGATTCTTTTGTTTGGTTATTCAAAGAATTTCTAAATGCTATGCCTGGAAATGCCTCGGAAAATGCCCCCACAATGATCATTACCGACCAAGATCCTGCTATGACTAAAGCCATTTCAGAAGCACTTCCACAGACATTTCATAGATATTGCAGTTGGCACATTCTCAATAAATTTTCAGAGAAGCTAGATGCGGTTAAATATCGAAATTACTACCAAGACTTTCATAGCTGCATATGGAATTCAAATAGTGGAGATGAGTTTGACTCGAGATGGACTGAAATTGTTGAGAAGAGTGGATTGAGTGATAACAAGTGGTTGGAGTCGATATACGAGATTCGTTCATCATGGATACTAGCACATGTAAATAATCATTGTTTCTCAGCTGGAATGTCAAGTAGTCAAAGAGCAAAGAGTCAGCATTCTTTCTTCAAGAATTATGTTTCTCAGTCGAATTCTTTGGTGGAATTTATGGTTCAGTTTAAGAGGGGACTTCTTCACCAACGCCACTATGAGTTAGAGGAGGATCATATTAATATTGAAGAGAAGGCAAAAACTGTCATGTCCCTTGAAATAGAAGATCATATGGCCAAGGTTTACACACACAAGTTATTTTATGAAGTTCAAGAACAGTTGAAAGAGAGCTTCAAATATAAATTAGAACTTCTAAGAGAAAATGAGACTCCTTGTGTGTGCAAAGCAGTGAGAAAGAACATTGATACTTGCAAGTCTCGTGAACTCACTTATGAAAAAGATTCTGATTTTGTATCATGTAGCTGTAGAAAGTGGGAGAGTGAAGGGCTTCCATGTCGACATGTTTTGTCATATTTGATTAAGATTCAAGATGTTGATAAATTGCCTATTCAGTACATCTTGAAGAGATGGACTAAGAAAGCAAGGCAGAGTCTTGTGTTAGATTCTGATGGAGGAGAGATAACAGATACCGAAACTTTACTTGCAAGGAGGACTAAATTGTTCCAGCATGCTACAGATGCAATTGATAAGGCAATCGTTAGTGATGAGGCTAGCCAACTCCTAATGGATTCGTTGGATGCTTTCTTGGAGAATTTTAAATCACTAAATATTGGTAATGAAAGTGGACAGAGCACAGTAGTTTTAGAGACCGAGACTGTTACTATTCAGCATGTTTTTAATGAACCAGATCAAGTTAGAGAAAAAGGGTGTGGGAGAAGGTTGAAGAAAGGAAGAGAGAAGAGGAAAGTTAAGGCAAAGGATAGTCAAGGTAAAAAATGCCATGGATGCGGACTATATGGTCAGTCACATGACAAAAGAAATTGTCCAACACTTCTAGGAAAGTAAGAATCTATAATAAATTGTGTTTGGTATTACTGTTTATGTTTTCAGAATTTTTTGATTGATACATATCTCTATATTCTTGCTCATTTATGTAGACCTGCTATTAGTAAAGATTGGGATTTAAGTTCAAGTAGCATTGATGAGGATAGTTGTTCATTTACAGGTGAATTCATTACAAGCTTGATAATACACTATTCTATTTAATTGGTTGCTGTTTTATTGTTAAAACTAATCAACATTTTATTTAACTTGATAAGAACTGACTTATCAGCCTATTGCTTGTTTTATTTTGTAGAATAATGTATAAGGAGATCATTTGACAATGTTCTATGTGAATGAACCTCACTCTGTACAAAGTAGCAGATTTTGCAGAATATCTCTCATTTTGTGACTGCAGATGCACATAATTTTTGTATGCCTTGAATAGATCTCAGAAACAATGAATTTTGGTTGGCCTTATTTATAGGTCTGTACTCATTAAAGAGAAACAATGATGATATGTGATTTTGGTGTATGAACATTTTGGCATTGCTGTCATTTTGCGGTGATTTTGGTGTTGCTGTCATTTTGGTGTATATGTCATTTTGCTGTGATTTTGGTGTTGCTATCATTTTGTTGTATGCATATACTGCTGGTCATTTTATTGTCCTTAAAGAAACAATGTTAATGTATTACAGTAGTTGCTGTCATTTACTGCTGCCAGTTTTGGTGTATGAACATTTTGGCGTTGCTGTCATTTTGCTGTATGCATATACTACTGGTCATTTTACTGTCCTTTAAAGAAACAATGTTGGTGTATTACAGTAGTTGCTGTCATTTACTGCTGCCAGTTTTGGTGGATACAAAGGTATTGCACTGTCATTTTGGCGTATGCATATACTGCTGCCAGTTTTGAAGTTCATAGGTATTGCACAAAGTCAAAAATAAATGAAGTATTGCATAGACAATGCCTTTGAACAAGTGTGCAACTCATATACCCAACTCCAACCAAATTGACATAAATCCCTGAGCATGATCCACATTCTCAGTATTATTCCCAACTCCAACCAAATTGACATAAATCCCTGAGCATGATCCACATTCTCAGTATTATTCCAACTTATGTTATTGGTATACGCAATTGAAGTCTCCAGTGGTACATATGTTACTGCTATGCATAACTGAAACTAGAAGGATTCAATCAGTTTCTCTGTAATGAAACACCAACAAGAAACACCAAAAAGATGATGAAACTGAATTCAATAGATAGGGAACAATTGACAAAATTCATGTAATCTCTGATGGGTTAATAATACAACATTCATCTACAAATTACATTCCTTTCCACAATCTGTTATCGAACTATGAATATGTCTCTGCGTCAAATTGATTTGCAAAGTAATAAACTGTCGAGACAAGCTTCATTTCCTTTTAGCTATGAGACAAGAAGAGTGCCCAGATTGTATATGCTAACAATGCTAGCTGCAACAATAAGAGAAAACCAGAACATAAATACTAATCCGCTAAGCAATTGGAGACTCTTAAATAAATATGAAATCTCACACTAAGAAGACCCTGTTATATATCAATCAAAGTAAACACAACAAAACGTGAAATCATAAACACCAATTCAGATGAAGATAGAAAACTCTCAAATTAGCTCCAAGTAATAGGTATTGACCTGATCACAACACAAACACACAAAATCCACATCTCATTCATCTATCAAAAAGTAAACAGTAACACATAACCAAATTATGTACAGAATCATAACTTTTGACAGAGCCACAATAAAGCAAATAACAAAAACAAGTGTAGTTGTAAAACAAAGGAGTCCCTCACAATTGAATCTCACCATCATCGATCTTAATTTAGCAAGGTAGACTAAACAAGGAGAATCATAACCACATAAATTGTAAGGAGAATAGCCACTCACCTCAAACTATCAAGACCACAATAAAACTGAAACAAGAAAGAATCTGCCAAACTCCCAATCTTCTTTGATTTCCCAAATTTTCTGCTCCCTACTCAACTTCCTTTCTTTCTTCCCCTTTTTCTTTCCCTTCCGTTGTTCCCTTCTTTCTTTTCTTTCTTCCTCCTCGTTTCCTTCTTCTCTCTATCACCAGTAGAAATGAAAGGAAAAAAAATTCCCAATTACAACATCTTTTATAAAAAGAACAAAAACAACCCTATGTTTTGTAATTAGAAATCAAGTATATCAAAACAGAGAGAACCCATACTTGAGTAACTCTAGATGAGTTTTCGTGCTTCCCCAGATCTCCAATTTTAGGGCCAAAGCTCCATCATTGATATATATCATATGATCGAGTACTTCAATTTCTGTGAGAGAAAGGAAAAGAGAAAGTTAGGCTTGTCACCAATCGTGAAACCAGAGGCGAGATCGAGAAGACATGAATTGGAATTTCACGATTTTGGCTGGAGAAGTGTGAGACGAGATCGTTGAGAGAGAGAGAGAGAGAGAGAGAGACTGAAGAGTCGAGCAGTCGGGCAATGCTATATATTTGACCCACTTTGGGTTTTAAGAGAGACTTTTCATCTTAGCCGTTGCTTGTCATTTAAAACAATGAACGGCTGAAAAAGATTCGTGCACAGTTTTGTAAAAGCACGGCCGTGCACTTTGGAACCAGCCTGTGTATATATATATGTATATATATACAGAGAGGATGTGAAACGGACGTCCACACTCTGGCTTAAAGTGCGGACGTCGTCTGTTCTCCGCCGTCTCACGCCGGCGACGGCTTCTCTCCTTCTCGGATGACAGCACAGGCTTCTAGGACGGTTTCTCTTATTCCAGGACTGAAGCGCTGGACGGAAAACACCATGATTGATCAAGGTTGGCCGGAAAACTTGTCGCCGGCCAGTCCTGGAAGGAGAGAAGCCGTCCTGGAAGTCTGTGCTGTCGTCCGGGAAGGAGAGAAGTCGTCGCTGGCGTGAGACGGCGGAGAACGGACGACGTCCGCACTTTAAACCGAGTGCGGACGTCCGCTTCACATCCTCTATGTGTGTGTGTATATATATATCTTGTAACATTGGCCTTGTTGGGCAGATTAATGTTATTGAAAGTTTGCTTCAGAGTATATTCTCTGTTTTCTTTGGTGAGTGATTCCAAAAAAAAACCCCTCTTTCCTGGTTGAGTGATTCCCGGATCCAAACCCCCCCCCCCCTCCTCCTCTCTGTATACACCTGCATCAAGTGGTATCAGAGCGGGCAATCTGCTGTCAAAGCCGGTTCTTGGAGGGTGCGTTCTATTAATAGCCATCATGGTATGAGGGCGTGGAACTCGTAGGCGTTCAGCTCATGTTGATGATGTTCATCAACGTGGTGAGATAGATGAGTTGAAGCGGTCCAATGAGAATTTGCACAGAATGATGGAAGAGATTTTGAGGCGGCTCCCCACTCAAGATGGTGAGAGTAATTTTGGTGACGGCTTTCATAACCCATTCTCAGAAGAACAAGAACATGGAAGCTCCAACAACTCAAGTTCTAGTACGACTACGTCGGAACAGGAACAGATACAATTACAATCTGCTTGGGCAATGGAGCGCTGCATGGAAGAAGTTTCTTATTATTATTTGTAATACCCCGTACCAAAAAGGTTACTGTTCGGGGTTATGAGTTACCACAGATTTTTCTTTATTAGCGCTCAGAGATTTAAATAGTGATTGCTCGAGTTGTTTTCGAGTTTTTCTGAAAACGATAAATAGTGGATTTAAAACTCCGAAGTCGTGGTACACGTTTATACGAGCTCACCGGTATGCCCGGATTATTTTCCGGAGCGACGAGCTATGCTCTGTGAATTTATGAAGTTTATAGTAAATTTTCAATTATTGTTTCTTGTAACTGTTTTACCGTAAAGGACCAAAAAAGTTTACTTTTTGTTAAGTCGATAATTTGGGAAAACTTTCTTTATGGAAGTCGTAGAGAACGTTAATACGAGTTCGTGGACACGTGGCACGCTCAAATCGGAGTTCGTATGAGAAAGTTATGGTCTAAAAACGGGAGGTTACTGTTTTGGTAAAGGGTATAAAAAGAGAAACTTACCGAAGGTGGGAGGTAGAAAAATCAGAAACTTACCGCACCTCTCTCTCTCCTCCCGAGCGATCCTCTCTCTCCCGCCACTGTTCTCCGCTTCGTGCGCCGCCGTCAGGCCGAATTGGGCGGCGATCCGGGTATCGGCAGGAAGCTAAGGAGGAGACCTATCGATCTAGAGTGGTGATAGCGTCCCTCTCGCCGCTTTTTGGGAGAAATCACGGCGAGAAGGTACGACTGTTCGTCGCTGTTTTAGCCGGATTTCTCCCTCCTTAGGCCACCAATCGGTGAGTTCTTTATATGATTAGGTTGGGTTTGATTAGTATAACATTCCTCTAGAAGCTTGTAACTCGATTCATGGTGTGTGTGAGGAGAATTTGAGATTTCGAAATTTTAGGGTTTTTAGCCCCAAATCGGGTTTTATTGTTCTTGATTAAATGAACTATTTAGAGCTAGAATTGAGCTTAGTGTTGTTCATGAAAGTTGTTCGAAATGTTGAGAGGAAGGTTCTGTCAAATTTTGGTGACGATTGGGGGTGGCCGGAGATTGGCCGCCGCCGCCGGCGGAGCGGGCGGCGGTGTTGCCACTTTTTGGGCAGTTTTTCATGCTTATTAAATTGTTAAAAATGAGAGAAGCCCATTGGTGGAAAGTTAGCAATTTTTGGAGTAATGTAGGTTAGGTTTCGGATTTTCCGAAGACTAGCGATATTAACGGTTAAAATTGATAACCGGGTATATGAATATTACTGTTAGACAGTTGTTGGATTGTGCTTATGCATTGAAGTGGATATTGGAGTGTTATGTATGGATTTGGGATTGGTTTTAGTTGAAATGGGTGTCCATAGTATATCTAATGGGTGTCCATAGTAAATCTAGTTAGAATGTTTAGTAAACTTGGGTTCAAGGTGAAAGAATGAATGTTGATGATTTGCATAAGTTGAGTTTTATATTATTCTAACGGAAATTTTGATGGGGTATATATATATATATATTTATATGTATATATATTTATATGTATATAAGTATGTGTGCGTACTTATACACACTCTTTGGCACTTGAGTAGGTTGTTTTGCGAGTTAAGTGTGGGGTTTGGTTAAGTTGATGAGTATAATTATTCTCCTGGAACTTTATATTAGAATGATAATAAATTGGTATAGATTTGTTGATGCATGATGCTTTGTATGGCCGGGTTGATTTGATTTAATGGGTATAGAAGAAAATATTTTAAATTGGTGTGTATCATGAAATGGTTCTTAGGAGTCCGTAAGCAGGGTTTTAATTTTGGACTTATGGTGGTAAATGTGATGTTGTTAATGAAGGTAGAGAAGTAGATTAAAATGTTGAACTACGAGTGGCTTGATCCCTTTAAAAGGGTACGTAGGCAGCCTGATCAAGTTTCGGGTGCAGCCGCAAATAAACAAAACAAAATTTAGGTTCCAAACGCAACAAACATTTTCTTTGTTTGATTATGAGATCCTATCTCATTTTCGATTTAGGATTTCTTTTTTTATTTTATTCGTTTATTCTTCTAACACCCGGGTCAGGGTGTTACATTATTGCTTTAAGCGACAACATGGGGTCCTTGATTTATGGTCGTGCATGATCTTCTTTAGATGTTGTACCCTAGTAGTTCAATGTGTAAGGCACATGGTACTAACACATGACCTAAAACCCAACCTAAGTATTATATTTAGGCCTCGTTTGGTTCATGGAAAGTGGTTCATTCCTCTTTCCTATAGGAAGAGAAAGGGAACGAGAATGAAATTTTACAAAAACTTTCCATTCCGATATTTGGTAACACCAGGAAAATCTATTGGAAAGTTGTTAAAGAGTTGAGATTTAATATAATAAAATATTGTGTTATGAGTAATAAATGCAGGTGTTGGGGTCATTTTGAATAGAGGTTGCTAGATTTGCTTGAATGACTTGATTTCCTCTTTCTACCCCTTCTGAGTTCAAGAACTAGGCCTAAAGCTTCAAAGAGCTTTGTGCGTGTTTTCCCTAAGATCTCCCCTGCAGTAATATTGGCTTGTTACGGGGATGATAGCCTGCTGCAGTGATATGTTGCTTGTGATCTAGAGGCATGAACGTGATGTGATTTTGATTGCATGATAGATGAACAAAGTACATAAAAAAGGCTTGCAAGATGGCAAGTGGCGTGGGAGCTAGAAGCACATGAATTACAGAAGATGAGAGACTTGCTACGGTGAGGAGGGAAAAAGGTTTTGGTGGTGGCGGATGAGTTTGAGACTGTTTAAAGGTGAAGCTGGTTTTTGGAGTGAAGGATGTTTGGCATGATGCTTGAGGCTTGCTTGTGGGATGCATTGGGTTGTAGGTATGTGTTCTGCTGCGTGAGAGTTGTGTTGTGTTTAAGGCCTTAATTTATAGGCTGGAAGGGGTGAGGCTAATACACAGGTGAATGAGGCAAGTCTGCTGGACAATCAAAGAGATGTATCATGTTGAGTTCAATTATACAAAACACCGTAGGACCACAAGTTGTTATGTGTGAAGTTGGAATTGGAGCAACATATTTTAAGGAAAGCTGTTGTTGTGTGTTGATAGATGTGTCTATTTGAATAGCTTGTGGAGGCTAGAGCTTAGAACAGAGTAAAAGAAAAGGCTGATGGGGACTTGTGCTTAGTGTAGAAGAAGAGGATTAGACTTACTACGGGGTTTAAAGAAAATACTGCTTGTTTGATCGGGTAGAAAGATTATTGCATTAGGGTTAAGGTAGGTGATTAGGTTAAGCATATGGGTTTGGATTATCTCATATTTGCAAGTCCATTAAACGGTTTAGATTGTTGGGCATGGATTTCGGTCCTAAGTCCAAAATCACCAATAACCAAAACCGAGAATAAGCCTCATGTACTTCCGTTACCTTCCACACCACACCCAAACTTGTAAGCTATAAGAGCGTAGTTGTGGCTTAGATCCACATGCATGGCATAAATATTCGAATAAATATGTAACTTTTGTATTTCGAATGTGATTTGCATGTGTATTTCTTTATTGAGCTTAGAATATCCATTGAGCATAAATATTGATTTTTTAGGTATCAACAAATGGGAAAGAAGAAAGGAAAGTGGTTCATTAGGATTTTGGAGGGAACCACTTTCCCCATATTTTCCCATGAATCAAGAAAGTGTTTCCTTTCCTTGTGCTTTCCCAAACACTGGAAATGAACAACTTTCATTTCCTGATGCTTACTTTCCATGAAACAATGAAGCCTTATAGGACATGACCCCCCTTAGTTAGGACTTAGGAGGACACTGGGGAGTGGGGACTAAACCTCATTCTCTGCCACTTTATAGCAATATATATATATATATATATATATATATATATATATATATATATATATATATCCATACATCTCATGATGCAAATGAAGTCTATGCTGATTTCCTACTCACTAACCATATATGGTTGTTAGCTTGGGCAACAGTAAAATAAAAAAATTCAACAAATTAATGGATAGGGTTTTCAAAAAGTCTTCCTTCTCCGTCCGGCGGTGCGTCCGATGTCGTTGTCGCCCCAGAAGGAATCTGATAACCCTTCGAGCTTGTGTTCTGGTCTCGTATGGTAAGATCGACGATGAGGGAGAGTGACATCAAGGTGGTTGACATTGGTGGTTGGGTCTTTTGAGTTGGCAAGGCTGCTTCGGAGTCGTGGGAGTGGTGGTGGGTTGGTTTGGCGTCAAAGGTGATGGCGGGTTGTGGTTTTGTTGGTCTGACGGCGAATTGGAGTGCTCCAACCGCGAATACACGAGTTGGCTCGGATCGGGTTGCCGATCTATGTTGGCACGATGGCTGTGTGTTTGTGACCTTGGTGTCTTTGATCTGTGAAGGGTCTAATGAAAACGTGATGGCGGTGTCTCGGCTAAAGAGGAGCGAGAGTGCAATGGTTGGTTTTCCGGCGACGGTGGCGGCAAGGTTGGTCTGGGTTGGTTGATGCCTTGATCTTCATGTCCCTAGGGTTCGAGCTTGGGCCATACTTTTAGAAGTTTGGACTGAATTCTGTTATTGGGCTGGCTCAATTTCTGTTTTTGTTATTTTTGTTTTTAATTATCTTAAACCAGGACTACTTGCGGGTCTAGAGCATTCCTTAGTTTTGGGCTTTTTCTTTTAATTAGGATTACTTGATGCTCTGGGGTTGCCCCCTCTGCGTAGGGTGGTCCTGGAAGTGGTCAATAATGATGGGCTGCGGATTTGTCCCTTCCTACTTGAGTCTTGGTGGATGGTTAGGTTCTTTTGCTGCCAAGACGTTATTATTTGATCATAGAGCTTCATCCCATGGTCTCAACATAGAGATTGCGTAGTGTCTAGCTACTAGGTAGGTCTACTAGGTAATTTTGCATGATTCAATTTTCACGTAGCCCCTGCGGGCGGATCGTGTTCATGTTGTTGTTCATACTCTTAAGTTGTGATCAATAAAATTGATTTCTCGTCCTTTGTCAAAAAAAAAAATTAATGGATGATAACCCGATAATGTTTATGATTTTATCTATAAAATCTAACCAAATAAAAAATATCCTTCGAGAATACAAAATATATAGAAGAAAGATCATAGGAAAGTTGCAAAACCCTAGACCTGGTCTTCTATGAAAGGGATAAATTAGGAAGTTGTTTTTTTGTTTTATCTAGCTGACAATTTAAATATGGAAGCTTCTAATTATATCTCCAAAAGTGCTACTTGAGTTTTTTTTTAAGTTAGTATTGACTTTGTCAACCACATCAATAAAAGTTGAAAAGATAAATTTAAATCAAGAATCATTCACAATCGATGATTAAGTAAGATTTTACGAAAAACTTGAAACATTATGCAATATGCATGACATTTTGAAAGATGATGCAATTTATAGACATATTTTTTTTGTTTCTTAGCCTCTCTTTGTCAATGTATTTTTGATTTTCGTTTGAACGCATTTGTTGTAATATCAATTATGAGCTTCAGGAACTTATTGGAGAGTTGTTTATTTGCTAATTATTATTGTGTCTGATCAAACAAGCTCGGCTCGATATAGCTAATAATAGGTTTGAACCAATTGGATGGATTTTGAAAGCAAAATATGATTGTCAGATGCCTAAAAATCGAAGGAGGCTAGGTCTAACTACCAAACATGGAGGTATGAAGAGAATCTTTTAAAAGAAAGAGATTTTTATTGATTTTATTGAACTATGGGCGTTTTGAGAAAATTGGAGAGGTGTAAATAACATTTTATTTATTTGTAAAAGTAAATTGGAGGTCCATTAAGCAAGGAGGTTCAAGTAAAGTTTTTAGAGGTATGAGCATATGAATAAAAGCTCCCTTTAATTATGACCGTTATAGATGTGGTGGATGTCAAGAGCTACTGATCAGAGTGATTGCGTAGTGAGAATAGGAAAATAAGAAATGATCAAATCAAAACTGTGAGCGGTGTGTGATGACTAGGAGCCCTTCTAATGAGGACTTCTTATTTGAGGACTTGTTAAGGACTTTTGATTTTAACTATCAAATTACATGGATGGTCTATATTTTAGAAAACAAAATAAAACTAACCTTACCCAATACCACCTCTCTCTCTCTCTC